>NW_026633891.1:0-11520 GCF_029227915.1 Hydractinia symbiolongicarpus | reverse complement strand
CTAACCCTAACCCTAACCCTAACCCTAACCCTAACCCTAACCCTAACCCTAACCCTAACCCTAACCCTAACCCTAACCCTAACCCTAACCCTAACCCTAACCCTAACCCTAACCCTAACCCTAACCCTAACCCTAACCCTAACCCTAACCCTAACCCTAACCCTAACCCTAACCCTAACCCTAACCCTAACCCTAACCCTAACCCTAACCCTAACCCTAACCCTAACCCTAACCCTAACCCTAACCCTAACCCTAACCCTAACCCTAACCCTAACCCTAACCCTAACCCTAACCCTAACCCTAACCCTAACCCTAACCCTAACCCTAACCCTAACCCTAACCCTAACCCTAACCCTAACCCTAACCCTAACCCTAACCCTAACCCTAACCCTAACCCTAACCCTAACCCTAACCCTAACCCTAACCCTAACCCTAACCCTAACCCTAACCCTAACCCTAACCCTAACCCTAACCCTAACCCTAACCCTAACCCTAACCCTAACCCTAACCCTAACCCTAACCCTAACCCTAACCCTAACCCTAACCCTAACCCTAACCCTAACCCTAACCCTAACCCTAACCCTAACCCTAACCCTAACCCTAACCCTAACCCTAACCCTAACCCTAACCCTAACCCTAACCCTAACCCTAACCCTAACCCTAACCCTAACCCTAACCCTAACCCTAACCCTAACCCTAACCCTAACCCTAACCCTAACCCTAACCCTAACCCTAACCCTAACCCTAACCCTAACCCTAACCCTAACCCTAACCCTAACCCTAACCCTAACCCTAACCCTAACCCTAACCCTAACCCTAACCCTAACCCTAACCCTAACCCTAACCCTAACCCTAACCCTAACCCTAACCCTAACCCTAACCCTAACCCTAACCCTAACCCTAACCCTAACCCTAACCCTAACCCTAACCCTAACCCTAACCCTAACCCTAACCCTAACCCTAACCCTAACCCTAACCCTAACCCTAACCCTAACCCTAACCCTAACCCTAACCCTAACCCTAACCCTAACCCTAACCCTAACCCTAACCCTAACCCTAACCCTAACCCTAACCCTAACCCTAACCCTAACCCTAACCCTAACCCTAACCCTAACCCTAACCCTAACCCTAACCCTAACCCTAACCCTAACCCTAACCCTAACCCTAACCCTAACCCTAACCCTAACCCTAACCCTAACCCTAACCCTAACCCTAACCCTAACCCTAACCCTAACCTCCTAACCCTAACCCTAACCCTAACCCTAACCCTAACCCTAACCCTAACCCTAACCCTAACCCTAACCCTAACCCTAACCCTAACCCTAACCCTAACCCTAACCCTAACCCTAACCCTAACCCTAACCCTAACCCTAACCCTAACCCTAACCCTAACCCTAACCCTAACCCTAACCCTAACCCTAACCCTAACCCTAACCCTAACCCTAACCCTAACCCTAACCCTAACCCTAACCCTAACCCTAACCCTAACCCTAACCCTAACCCTAACCCTAACCCTAACCCTAACCCTAACCCTAACCCTAACCCTAACCCTAACCCTAACCCTAACCCTAACCCTAACCCTAACCCTAACCCTAACCCTAACCCTAACCCTAACCCTAACCCTAACCCTAACCCTAACCCTAACCCTAACCCTAACCCTAACCCTAACCCTAACCCTAACCCTAACCCTAACCCTAACCCTAACCCTAACCCTAACCCTAACCCTAACCCTAACCCTAACCCTAACCCTAACCCTAACCCTAACCCTAACCCTAACCCTAACCCTAACCCTAACCCTAACCCTAACCCTAACCCTAACCCTAACCCTAACCCTAACCCTAACCCTAACCCTAACCCTAACCCTAACCCTAACCCTAACCCTAACCCTAACCCTAACCCTAACCCTAACCCTAACCCTAACCCTAACCCTAACCCTAACCCTAACCCTAACCCTAACCCTAACCCTAACCCTAACCCTAACCCTAACCCTAACCCTAACCCTAACCCTAACCCTAACCCTAACCCTAACCCTAACCCTAACCCTAACCCTAACCCTAACCCTAACCCTAACCCTAACCCTAACCCTAACCCTAACCCTAACCCTAACCCTAACCCTAACCCTAACCCTAACCCTAACCCTAACCCTAACCCTAACCCTAACCCTAACCCTAACCCTAACCCTAACCCTAACCCTAACCCTAACCCTAACCCTAACCCTAACCCTAACCCTAACCCTAACCCTAACCCTAACCCTAACCCTAACCCTAACCCTAACCCTAACCCTAACCCTAACCCTAACCCTAACCCTAACCCTAACCCTAACCCTAACCCTAACCCTAACCCTAACCCTAACCCTAACCCTAACCCTAACCCTAACCCTAACCCTAACCCTAACCCTAACCCTAACCCTAACCCTAACCCTAACCCTAACCCTAACCCTAACCCTAACCCTAACCCTAACCCTAACCCTAACCCTAACCCTAACCCTAACCCTAACCCTAACCCTAACCCTAACCCTAACCCTAACCCTAACCCTAACCCTAACCCTAACCCTAACCCTAACCCTAACCCTAACCCTAACCCTAACCCTAACCCTAACCCTAACCCTAACCCTAACCCTAACCCTAACCCTAACCCTAACCCTAACCCTAACCCTAACCCTAACCCTAACCCTAACCCTAACCCTAACCCTAACCCTAACCCTAACCCTAACCCTAACCCTAACCCTAACCCTAACCCTAACCCTAACCCTAACCCTAACCCTAACCCTAACCCTAACCCTAACCCTAACCCTAACCCTAACCCTAACCCTAACCCTAACCCTAACCCTAACCCTAACCCTAACCCTAACCCTAACCCTAACCCTAACCCTAACCCTAACCCTAACCCTAACCCTAACCCTAACCCTAACCCTAACCCTAACCCTAACCCTAACCCTAACCCTAACCCTAACCCTAACCCTAACCCTAACCCTAACCCTAACCCTAACCCTAACCCTAACCCTAACCCTAACCCTAACCCTAACCCTAACCCTAACCCTAACCCTAACCCTAACCCTAACCCTAACCCTAACCCTAACCCTAACCCTAACCCTAACCCTAACCCTAACCCTAACCCTAACCCTAACCCTAACCCTAACCCTAACCCTAACCCTAACCCTAACCCTAACCCTAACCCTAACCCTAACCCTAACCCTAACCCTAACCCTAACCCTAACCCTAACCCTAACCCTAACCCTAACCCTAACCCTAACCCTAACCCTAACCCTAACCCTAACCCTAACCCTAACCCTAACCCTAACCCTAACCCTAACCCTAACCCTAACCCTAACCCTAACCCTAACCCTAACCCTAACCCTAACCCTAACCCTAACCCTAACCCTAACCCTAACCCTAACCCTAACCCTAACCCTAACCCTAACCCTAACCCTAACCCTAACCCTAACCCTAACCCTAACCCTAACCCTAACCCTAACCCTAACCCTAACCCTAACCCTAACCCTAACCCTAACCCTAACCCTAACCCTAACCCTAACCCTAACCCTAACCCTAACCCTAACCCTAACCCTAACCCTAACCCTAACCCTAACCCTAACCCTAACCCTAACCCTAACCCTAACCCTAACCCTAACCCTAACCCTAACCCTAACCCTAACCCTAACCCTAACCCTAACCCTAACCCTAACCCTAACCCTAACCCTAACCCTAACCCTAACCCTAACCCTAACCCTAACCCTAACCCTAACCCTAACCCTAACCCTAACCCTAACCCTAACCCTAACCCTAACCCTAACCCTAACCCTAACCCTAACCCTAACCCTAACCCTAACCCTAACCCTAACCCTAACCCTAACCCTAACCCTAACCCTAACCCTAACCCTAACCCTAACCCTAACCCTAACCCTAACCCTAACCCTAACCCTAACCCTAACCCTAACCCTAACCCTAACCCTAACCCTAACCCTAACCCTAACCCTAACCCTAACCCTAACCCTAACCCTAACCCTAACCCTAACCCTAACCCTAACCCTAACCCTAACCCTAACCCTAACCCTAACCCTAACCCTAACCCTAACCCTAACCCTAACCCTAACCCTAACCCTAACCCTAACCCTAACCCTAACCCTAACCCTAACCCTAACCCTAACCCTAACCCTAACCCTAACCCTAACCCTAACCCTAACCCTAACCCTAACCCTAACCCTAACCCTAACCCTAACCCTAACCCTAACCCTAACCCTAACCCTAACCCTAACCCTAACCCTAACCCTAACCCTAACCCTAACCCTAACCCTAACCCTAACCCTAACCCTAACCCTAACCCTAACCCTAACCCTAACCCTAACCCTAACCCTAACCCTAACCCTAACCCTAACCCTAACCCTAACCCTAACCCTAACCCTAACCCTAACCCTAACCCTAACCCTAACCCTAACCCTAACCCTAACCCTAACCCTAACCCTAACCCTAACCCTAACCCTAACCCTAACCCTAACCCTAACCCTAACCCTAACCCTAACCCTAACCCTAACCCTAACCCTAACCCTAACCCTAACCCTAACCCTAACCCTAACCCTAACCCTAACCCTAACCCTAACCCTAACCCTAACCCTAACCCTAACCCTAACCCTAACCCTAACCCTAACCCTAACCCTAACCCTAACCCTAACCCTAACCCTAACCCTAACCCTAACCCTAACCCTAACCCTAACCCTAACCCTAACCCTAACCCTAACCCTAACCCTAACCCTAACCCTAACCCTAACCCTAACCCTAACCCTAACCCTAACCCTAACCCTAACCCTAACCCTAACCCTAACCCTAACCCTAACCCTAACCCTAACCCTAACCCTAACCCTAACCCTAACCCTAACCCTAACCCTAACCCTAACCCTAACCCTAACCCTAACCCTAACCCTAACCCTAACCCTAACCCTAACCCTAACCCTAACCCTAACCCTAACCCTAACCCTAACCCTAACCCTAACCCTAACCCTAACCCTAACCCTAACCCTAACCCTAACCCTAACCCTAACCCTAACCCTAACCCTAACCCTAACCCTAACCCTAACCCTAACCCTAACCCTAACCCTAACCCTAACCCTAACCCTAACCCTAACCCTAACCCTAACCCTAACCCTAACCCTAACCCTAACCCTAACCCTAACCCTAACCCTAACCCTAACCCTAACCCTAACCCTAACCCTAACCCTAACCCTAACCCTAACCCTAACCCTAACCCTAACCCTAACCCTAACCCTAACCCTAACCCTAACCCTAACCCTAACCCTAACCCTAACCCTAACCCTAACCCTAACCCTAACCCTAACCCTAACCCTAACCCTAACCCTAACCCTAACCCTAACCCTAACCCTAACCCTAACCCTAACCCTAACCCTAACCCTAACCCTAACCCTAACCCTAACCCTAACCCTAACCCTAACCCTAACCCTAACCCTAACCCTAACCCTAACCCTAACCCTAACCCTAACCCTAACCCTAACCCTAACCCTAACCCTAACCCTAACCCTAACCCTAACCCTAACCCTAACCCTAACCCTAACCCTAACCCTAACCCTAACCCTAACCCTAACCCTAACCCTAACCCTAACCCTAACCCTAACCCTAACCCTAACCCTAACCCTAACCCTAACCCTAACCCTAACCCTAACCCTAACCCTAACCCTAACCCTAACCCTAACCCTAACCCTAACCCTAACCCTAACCCTAACCCTAACCCTAACCCTAACCCTAACCCTAACCCTAACCCTAACCCTAACCCTAACCCTAACCCTAACCCTAACCCTAACCCTAACCCTAACCCTAACCCTAACCCTAACCCTAACCCTAACCCTAACCCTAACCCTAACCCTAACCCTAACCCTAACCCTAACCCTAACCCTAACCCTAACCCTAACCCTAACCCTAACCCTAACCCTAACCCTAACCCTAACCCTAACCCTAACCCTAACCCTAACCCTAACCCTAACCCTAACCCTAACCCTAACCCTAACCCTAACCCTAACCCTAACCCTAACCCTAACCCTAACCCTAACCCTAACCCTAACCCTAACCCTAACCCTAACCCTAACCCTAACCCTAACCCTAACCCTAACCCTAACCCTAACCCTAACCCTAACCCTAACCCTAACCCTAACCCTAACCCTAACCCTAACCCTAACCCTAACCCTAACCCTAACCCTAACCCTAACCCTAACCCTAACCCTAACCCTAACCCTAACCCTAACCCTAACCCTAACCCTAACCCTAACCCTAACCCTAACCCTAACCCTAACCCTAACCCTAACCCTAACCCTAACCCTAACCCTAACCCTAACCCTAACCCTAACCCTAACCCTAACCCTAACCCTAACCCTAACCCTAACCCTAACCCTAACCCTAACCCTAACCCTAACCCTAACCCTAACCCTAACCCTAACCCTAACCCTAACCCTAACCCTAACCCTAACCCTAACCCTAACCCTAACCCTAACCCTAACCCTAACCCTAACCCTAACCCTAACCCTAACCCTAACCCTAACCCTAACCCTAACCCTAACCCTAACCCTAACCCTAACCCTAACCCTAACCCTAACCCTAACCCTAACCCTAACCCTAACCCTAACCCTAACCCTAACCCTAACCCTAACCCTAACCCTAACCCTAACCCTAACCCTAACCCTAACCCTAACCCTAACCCTAACCCTAACCCTAACCCTAACCCTAACCCTAACCCTAACCCTAACCCTAACCCTAACCCTAACCCTAACCCTAACCCTAACCCTAACCCTAACCCTAACCCTAACCCTAACCCTAACCCTAACCCTAACCCTAACCCTAACCCTAACCCTAACCCTAACCCTAACCCTAACCCTAACCCTAACCCTAACCCTAACCCTAACCCTAACCCTAACCCTAACCCTAACCCTAACCCTAACCCTAACCCTAACCCTAACCCTAACCCTAACCCTAACCCTAACCCTAACCCTAACCCTAACCCTAACCCTAACCCTAACCCTAACCCTAACCCTAACCCTAACCCTAACCCTAACCCTAACCCTAACCCTAACCCTAACCCTAACCCTAACCCTAACCCTAACCCTAACCCTAACCCTAACCCTAACCCTAACCCTAACCCTAACCCTAACCCTAACCCTAACCCTAACCCTAACCCTAACCCTAACCCTAACCCTAACCCTAACCCTAACCCTAACCCTAACCCTAACCCTAACCCTAACCCTAACCCTAACCCTAACCCTAACCCTAACCCTAACCCTAACCCTAACCCTAACCCTAACCCTAACCCTAACCCTAACCCTAACCCTAACCCTAACCCTAACCCTAACCCTAACCCTAACCCTAACCCTAACCCTAACCCTAACCCTAACCCTAACCCTAACCCTAACCCTAACCCTAACCCTAACCCTAACCCTAACCCTAACCCTAACCCTAACCCTAACCCTAACCCTAACCCTAACCCTAACCCTAACCCTAACCCTAACCCTAACCCTAACCCTAACCCTAACCCTAACCCTAACCCTAACCCTAACCCTAACCCTAACCCTAACCCTAACCCTAACCCTAACCCTAACCCTAACCCTAACCCTAACCCTAACCCTAACCCTAACCCTAACCCTAACCCTAACCCTAACCCTAACCCTAACCCTAACCCTAACCCTAACCCTAACCCTAACCCTAACCCTAACCCTAACCCTAACCCTAACCCTAACCCTAACCCTAACCCTAACCCTAACCCTAACCCTAACCCTAACCCTAACCCTAACCCTAACCCTAACCCTAACCCTAACCCTAACCCTAACCCTAACCCTAACCCTAACCCTAACCCTAACCCTAACCCTAACCCTAACCCTAACCCTAACCCTAACCCTAACCCTAACCCTAACCCTAACCCTAACCCTAACCCTAACCCTAACCCTAACCCTAACCCTAACCCTAACCCTAACCCTAACCCTAACCCTAACCCTAACCCTAACCCTAACCCTAACCCTAACCCTAACCCTAACCCTAACCCTAACCCTAACCCTAACCCTAACCCTAACCCTAACCCTAACCCTAACCCTAACCCTAACCCTAACCCTAACCCTAACCCTAACCCTAACCCTAACCCTAACCCTAACCCTAACCCTAACCCTAACCCTAACCCTAACCCTAACCCTAACCCTAACCCTAACCCTAACCCTAACCCTAACCCTAACCCTAACCCTAACCCTAACCCTAACCCTAACCCTAACCCTAACCCTAACCCTAACCCTAACCCTAACCCTAACCCTAACCCTAACCCTAACCCTAACCCTAACCCTAACCCTAACCCTAACCCTAACCCTAACCCTAACCCTAACCCTAACCCTAACCCTAACCCTAACCCTAACCCTAACCCTAACCCTAACCCTAACCCTAACCCTAACCCTAACCCTAACCCTAACCCTAACCCTAACCCTAACCCTAACCCTAACCCTAACCCTAACCCTAACCCTAACCCTAACCCTAACCCTAACCCTAACCCTAACCCTAACCCTAACCCTAACCCTAACCCTAACCCTAACCCTAACCCTAACCCTAACCCTAACCCTAACCCTAACCCTAACCCTAACCCTAACCCTAACCCTAACCCTAACCCTAACCCTAACCCTAACCCTAACCCTAACCCTAACCCTAACCCTAACCCTAACCCTAACCCTAACCCTAACCCTAACCCTAACCCTAACCCTAACCCTAACCCTAACCCTAACCCTAACCCTAACCCTAACCCTAACCCTAACCCTAACCCTAACCCTAACCCTAACCCTAACCCTAACCCTAACCCTAACCCTAACCCTAACCCTAACCCTAACCCTAACCCTAACCCTAACCCTAACCCTAACCCTAACCCTAACCCTAACCCTAACCCTAACCCTAACCCTAACCCTAACCCTAACCCTAACCCTAACCCTAACCCTAACCCTAACCCTAACCCTAACCCTAACCCTAACCCTAACCCTAACCCTAACCCTAACCCTAACCCTAACCCTAACCCTAACCCTAACCCTAACCCTAACCCTAACCCTAACCCTAACCCTAACCCTAACCCTAACCCTAACCCTAACCCTAACCCTAACCCTAACCCTAACCCTAACCCTAACCCTAACCCTAACCCTAACCCTAACCCTAACCCTAACCCTAACCCTAACCCTAACCCTAACCCTAACCCTAACCCTAACCCTAACCCTAACCCTAACCCTAACCCTAACCCTAACCCTAACCCTAACCCTAACCCTAACCCTAACCCTAACCCTAACCCTAACCCTAACCCTAACCCTAACCCTAACCCTAACCCTAACCCTAACCCTAACCCTAACCCTAACCCTAACCCTAACCCTAACCCTAACCCTAACCCTAACCCTAACCCTAACCCTAACCCTAACCCTAACCCTAACCCTAACCCTAACCCTAACCCTAACCCTAACCCTAACCCTAACCCTAACCCTAACCCTAACCCTAACCCTAACCCTAACCCTAACCCTAACCCTAACCCTAACCCTAACCCTAACCCTAACCCTAACCCTAACCCTAACCCTAACCCTAACCCTAACCCTAACCCTAACCCTAACCCTAACCCTAACCCTAACCCTAACCCTAACCCTAACCCTAACCCTAACCCTAACCCTAACCCTAACCCTAACCCTAACCCTAACCCTAACCCTAACCCTAACCCTAACCCTAACCCTAACCCTAACCCTAACCCTAACCCTAACCCTAACCCTAACCCTAACCCTAACCCTAACCCTAACCCTAACCCTAACCCTAACCCTAACCCTAACCCTAACCCTAACCCTAACCCTAACCCTAACCCTAACCCTAACCCTAACCCTAACCCTAACCCTAACCCTAACCCTAACCCTAACCCTAACCCTAACCCTAACCCTAACCCTAACCCTAACCCTAACCCTAACCCTAACCCTAACCCTAACCCTAACCCTAACCCTAACCCTAACCCTAACCCTAACCCTAACCCTAACCCTAACCCTAACCCTAACCCTAACCCTAACCCTAACCCTAACCCTAACCCTAACCCTAACCCTAACCCTAACCCTAACCCTAACCCTAACCCTAACCCTAACCCTAACCCTAACCCTAACCCTAACCCTAACCCTAACCCTAACCCTAACCCTAACCCTAACCCTAACCCTAACCCTAACCCTAACCCTAACCCTAACCCTAACCCTAACCCTAACCCTAACCCTAACCCTAACCCTAACCCTAACCCTAACCCTAACCCTAACCCTAACCCTAACCCTAACCCTAACCCTAACCCTAACCCTAACCCTAACCCTAACCCTAACCCTAACCCTAACCCTAACCCTAACCCTAACCCTAACCCTAACCCTAACCCTAACCCTAACCCTAACCCTAACCCTAACCCTAACCCTAACCCTAACCCTAACCCTAACCCTAACCCTAACCCTAACCCTAACCCTAACCCTAACCCTAACCCTAACCCTAACCCTAACCCTAACCCTAACCCTAACCCTAACCCTAACCCTAACCCTAACCCTAACCCTAACCCTAACCCTAACCCTAACCCTAACCCTAACCCTAACCCTAACCCTAACCCTAACCCTAACCCTAACCCTAACCCTAACCCTAACCCTAACCCTAACCCTAACCCTAACCCTAACCCTAACCCTAACCCTAACCCTAACCCTAACCCTAACCCTAACCCTAACCCTAACCCTAACCCTAACCCTAACCCTAACCCTAACCACCCTAACCCTAACCCTAACCCTAACCCTAACCCTAACCCTAACCCTAACAAGTCTTATGCGTTTTAGTGGTGAAAAAATAATTTAAAAAATCGTTCTGGAAATGAGTTTACTCACAGGGTACTTTCTTTGTATACATTCGACTATACGTGCCAAGCCCAGTATTTACGGGAAATCGCGGGTTTTCGTTTGCCGGCGATTAAACTTCTTTTATTCAGCGTCTCATCAAAAATGAAAACATTTTTGAAAACTACAAGTCTCATGCGTTTTAGTGGTGAAAAAATAATTTAAAAAATCGTTCTGGAAATGAGTTTACTCCCTGGGTACTTTTTTTGTATACTTTTGACTATACGGGCCAAGCCGGGATTTACGGGAAATCGCGGGTTTTCGTTTGCCGGCGATTAAACTTCTTTTATTCAGCGTCTCATCAAAAATGAAAACATTTTTTAAAACTACAAGTCTTATGCGTTTTAGTGGTGAAAAAATAATTTAAAAAATCGTTCTGGAAATGAGTTTACTCACAGGGTACTTTCTTTGTATACATTCGACTATACGTGCCAAGCCCGGGATTTACGGGAAATCGCGGGTTTTCGTTTGCCGGCGATTAAACTGCTTTTATTCAGCGTCTCATCAAAAATGAAAACATTCTTGAAAACTACAAGTCTCATGCGTTTTAGTGGTGAAATAATAATTTAAAAAATCGTTTGGGAAATGAGTTTACTCCCTGGGTACTTTCTTTGTATACTTTTGACTATACGGGC
>NW_026633890.1:0-11745 GCF_029227915.1 Hydractinia symbiolongicarpus | reverse complement strand
AGACGCTTAATGAAAGAGGTTTAATCGCCGGCAAACAAAATCCCGCGTTTTCCCGTAAATCCCCGACTCGGCCCGTATAGTCAAAAGTATACAAAGAAAGTACCCAGGGCGTAAACTCATTTCCAGAACGATTTTTTAAATTATTTTTTCACCACTAAAACGCATAAGACTTGTAGTTTTTAAAAATGTTTTCATTTTTGATGAGACGCTGAATAAAAGAAGTTTAATCGCCGGCAAACGAAAACCCGCGATTTCCCGTAAATCCCGGGCTTGGCCCGTATAGTCAAAAGTATACAAAGAAAGTACCCAGGGAGTAAACTCATTTCCCGAACGATTTTTTATATTATTTTTTTACCACTAATCGCATGAGACTTGTAGTTTTCAAAAATATTTTCATATTTGATGGGACGCTGAATAAAAGAAGTTTAATCGCCGGCAAACGAAAATCCGCAATTTCCCGTAAATCCCGGAATCGGCCCGTATTGTCAAAAGTATACAAAGAAAGTACCCAGGGAGTAAACTCATTTCCCGAACGATTTTTTAAACTATTTTTTCACCACTAAAACGCATGAGACTTGTAGTTTTCAAAAATGTTTTCATTTTTGATGAGACGCTTAATGAAAGAGGTTTAATCGCCGGCAAACAAAATCCCGCGTTTTTCCGTAAATCCGGGGCTTGGCCCGTATAGTCGAATGTATACAAAGAAAGTACCCAGGGAGTAAACTCATTTCCCGAACGATTTTTTAAATTTTTTTTTTCACCACTAAAACGCATGAGACTTGTAGTTTTTAAAAATGTTTTCATTTTTGATGAGACGCTTAATAAAAGAGGTTTAATCGCCGGAAAACGAAAACCCGCGATTTCCCGTAAATCCCAGGCTTGGCCCGTATAGTCGAATGTATACAAAGAAAGTACCCTGTGAGTAAACTCATTTCCAGAACGATTTTTTAAATTATTTTTTCACCACTAAAACGCATAAGACTTGTAGTTTTTAAAAATGTTTTCATTTTTGATGAGACGCTGAATAAAAGAAGTTTAATCGCCGGCAAACGAAAACCCGCGATTTCCCGTAAATCCCGGCTTGGCCCGTATAGTCAAAAGTATACAAAGAAAGTACCCAGGGAGTAAACTCATTTCCCGAACGATTTTTTAAATTATTTTTTACCACTAAAACGCATGAGACTTGTAGTTTTCAAAAATGTTTTCATTTTTGATGTGACGCTGAATAAAAGAAGTTTAATCGCCGGCAAACGAAAACCCGCGATTTCCCGTAAATCTCGGGCTTGGCACGTATAGTCGAATGTATACAAAGAAAGTACCCTATCAGTAAACTCATTTCCAGAACGATTTTTTAAATTATTTTTTCAGCACTAAAACGCATAAGACTTGTAGTTTTGAAAAATGTTTTCATTTTTGATGAGACGCTGAATAAAAGAAGTTTAATCGCCGGCAAACGAAAACCCGCGATTTCCCGTAAATCCCGGCTTGGCGCGTATAGTCAAAAGTATACAAAGAAAGTACCCAGGGAGTAAACTCATTTCCCAAACGATTTTTTAAATTAGTTTTTCACCACTAAAACGCATGAGACTTGTAGTTTTCAAGAATGTTTTCATTTTTGATGAGACGCTGAATAAAAGAAGTTTAATCGCCGGCAAACGAAAACCCGCGATTTGCCGTAAATCCCGGCTTGGCGCGTATAGTCAAAAGTATACAAAGAAAGTACCCTAAGTACTCTTAGGGTTAGGGTTAGGGTTAGGGTTAGGGTTAGGGTTAGGGTTAGGGTTAGGGTTAGGGTTAGGGTTAGGGTTAGGGTTAGGGTTAGGGTTAGGGTTAGGGTTAGGGTTAGGGTTAGGGTTAGGGTTAGGGTTAGGGTTAGGGTTAGGGTTAGGGTTAGGGTTAGGGTTAGGGTTAGGGTTAGGGTTAGGGTTAGGGTTAGGGTTAGGGTTAGGGTTAGGGTTAGGGTTAGGGTTAGGGTTAGGGTTAGGGTTAGGGTTAGGGTTAGGGTTAGGGTTAGGGTTAGGGTTAGGGTTAGGGTTAGGGTTAGGGTTAGGGTTAGGGTTAGGGTTAGGGTTAGGGTTAGGGTTAGGGTTAGGGTTAGGGTTAGGGTTAGGGTTAGGGTTAGGGTTAGGGTTAGGGTTAGGGTTAGGGTTAGGGTTAGGGTTAGGGTTAGGGTTAGGGTTAGGGTTAGGGTTAGGGTTAGGGTTAGGGTTAGGGTTAGGGTTAGGGTTAGGGTTAGGGTTAGGGTTAGGGTTAGGGTTAGGGTTAGGGTTAGGGTTAGGGTTAGGGTTAGGGTTAGGGTTAGGGTTAGGGTTAGGGTTAGGGTTAGGGTTAGGGTTAGGGTTAGGGTTAGGGTTAGGGTTAGGGTTAGGGTTAGGGTTAGGGTTAGGGTTAGGGTTAGGGTTAGGGTTAGGGTTAGGGTTAGGGTTAGGGTTAGGGTTAGGGTTAGGGTTAGGGTTAGGGTTAGGGTTAGGGTTAGGGTTAGGGTTAGGGTTAGGGTTAGGGTTAGGGTTAGGGTTAGGGTTAGGGTTAGGGTTAGGGTTAGGGTTAGGGTTAGGGTTAGGGTTAGGGTTAGGGTTAGGGTTAGGGTTAGGGTTAGGGTTAGGGTTAGGGTTAGGGTTAGGGTTAGGGTTAGGGTTAGGGTTAGGGTTAGGGTTAGGGTTAGGGTTAGGGTTAGGGTTAGGGTTAGGGTTAGGGTTAGGGTTAGGGTTAGGGTTAGGGTTAGGGTTAGGGTTAGGGTTAGGGTTAGGGTTAGGGTTAGGGTTAGGGTTAGGGTTAGGGTTAGGGTTAGGGTTAGGGTTAGGGTTAGGGTTAGGGTTAGGGTTAGGGTTAGGGTTAGGGTTAGGGTTAGGGTTAGGGTTAGGGTTAGGGTTAGGGTTAGGGTTAGGGTTAGGGTTAGGGTTAGGGTTAGGGTTAGGGTTAGGGTTAGGGTTAGGGTTAGGGTTAGGGTTAGGGTTAGGGTTAGGGTTAGGGTTAGGGTTAGGGTTAGGGTTAGGGTTAGGGTTAGGGTTAGGGTTAGGGTTAGGGTTAGGGTTAGGGTTAGGGTTAGGGTTAGGGTTAGGGTTAGGGTTAGGGTTAGGGTTAGGGTTAGGGTTAGGGTTAGGGTTAGGGTTAGGGTTAGGGTTAGGGTTAGGGTTAGGGTTAGGGTTAGGGTTAGGGTTAGGGTTAGGGTTAGGGTTAGGGTTAGGGTTAGGGTTAGGGTTAGGGTTAGGGTTAGGGTTAGGGTTAGGGTTAGGGTTAGGGTTAGGGTTAGGGTTAGGGTTAGGGTTAGGGTTAGGGTTAGGGTTAGGGTTAGGGTTAGGGTTAGGGTTAGGGTTAGGGTTAGGGTTAGGGTTAGGGTTAGGGTTAGGGTTAGGGTTAGGGTTAGGGTTAGGGTTAGGGTTAGGGTTAGGGTTAGGGTTAGGGTTAGGGTTAGGGTTAGGGTTAGGGTTAGGGTTAGGGTTAGGGTTAGGGTTAGGGTTAGGGTTAGGGTTAGGGTTAGGGTTAGGGTTAGGGTTAGGGTTAGGGTTAGGGTTAGGGTTAGGGTTAGGGTTAGGGTTAGGGTTAGGGTTAGGGTTAGGGTTAGGGTTAGGGTTAGGGTTAGGGTTAGGGTTAGGGTTAGGGTTAGGGTTAGGGTTAGGGTTAGGGTTAGGGTTAGGGTTAGGGTTAGGGTTAGGGTTAGGGTTAGGGTTAGGGTTAGGGTTAGGGTTAGGGTTAGGGTTAGGGTTAGGGTTAGGGTTAGGGTTAGGGTTAGGGTTAGGGTTAGGGTTAGGGTTAGGGTTAGGGTTAGGGTTAGGGTTAGGGTTAGGGTTAGGGTTAGGGTTAGGGTTAGGGTTAGGGTTAGGGTTAGGGTTAGGGTTAGGGTTAGGGTTAGGGTTAGGGTTAGGGTTAGGGTTAGGGTTAGGGTTAGGGTTAGGGTTAGGGTTAGGGTTAGGGTTAGGGTTAGGGTTAGGGTTAGGGTTAGGGTTAGGGTTAGGGTTAGGGTTAGGGTTAGGGTTAGGGTTAGGGTTAGGGTTAGGGTTAGGGTTAGGGTTAGGGTTAGGGTTAGGGTTAGGGTTAGGGTTAGGGTTAGGGTTAGGGTTAGGGTTAGGGTTAGGGTTAGGGTTAGGGTTAGGGTTAGGGTTAGGGTTAGGGTTAGGGTTAGGGTTAGGGTTAGGGTTAGGGTTAGGGTTAGGGTTAGGGTTAGGGTTAGGGTTAGGGTTAGGGTTAGGGTTAGGGTTAGGGTTAGGGTTAGGGTTAGGGTTAGGGTTAGGGTTAGGGTTAGGGTTAGGGTTAGGGTTAGGGTTAGGGTTAGGGTTAGGGTTAGGGTTAGGGTTAGGGTTAGGGTTAGGGTTAGGGTTAGGGTTAGGGTTAGGGTTAGGGTTAGGGTTAGGGTTAGGGTTAGGGTTAGGGTTAGGGTTAGGGTTAGGGTTAGGGTTAGGGTTAGGGTTAGGGTTAGGGTTAGGGTTAGGGTTAGGGTTAGGGTTAGGGTTAGGGTTAGGGTTAGGGTTAGGGTTAGGGTTAGGGTTAGGGTTAGGGTTAGGGTTAGGGTTAGGGTTAGGGTTAGGGTTAGGGTTAGGGTTAGGGTTAGGGTTAGGGTTAGGGTTAGGGTTAGGGTTAGGGTTAGGGTTAGGGTTAGGGTTAGGGTTAGGGTTAGGGTTAGGGTTAGGGTTAGGGTTAGGGTTAGGGTTAGGGTTAGGGTTAGGGTTAGGGTTAGGGTTAGGGTTAGGGTTAGGGTTAGGGTTAGGGTTAGGGTTAGGGTTAGGGTTAGGGTTAGGGTTAGGGTTAGGGTTAGGGTTAGGGTTAGGGTTAGGGTTAGGGTTAGGGTTAGGGTTAGGGTTAGGGTTAGGGTTAGGGTTAGGGTTAGGGTTAGGGTTAGGGTTAGGGTTAGGGTTAGGGTTAGGGTTAGGGTTAGGGTTAGGGTTAGGGTTAGGGTTAGGGTTAGGGTTAGGGTTAGGGTTAGGGTTAGGGTTAGGGTTAGGGTTAGGGTTAGGGTTAGGGTTAGGGTTAGGGTTAGGGTTAGGGTTAGGGTTAGGGTTAGGGTTAGGGTTAGGGTTAGGGTTAGGGTTAGGGTTAGGGTTAGGGTTAGGGTTAGGGTTAGGGTTAGGGTTAGGGTTAGGGTTAGGGTTAGGGTTAGGGTTAGGGTTAGGGTTAGGGTTAGGGTTAGGGTTAGGGTTAGGGTTAGGGTTAGGGTTAGGGTTAGGGTTAGGGTTAGGGTTAGGGTTAGGGTTAGGGTTAGGGTTAGGGTTAGGGTTAGGGTTAGGGTTAGGGTTAGGGTTAGGGTTAGGGTTAGGGTTAGGGTTAGGGTTAGGGTTAGGGTTAGGGTTAGGGTTAGGGTTAGGGTTAGGGTTAGGGTTAGGGTTAGGGTTAGGGTTAGGGTTAGGGTTAGGGTTAGGGTTAGGGTTAGGGTTAGGGTTAGGGTTAGGGTTAGGGTTAGGGTTAGGGTTAGGGTTAGGGTTAGGGTTAGGGTTAGGGTTAGGGTTAGGGTTAGGGTTAGGGTTAGGGTTAGGGTTAGGGTTAGGGTTAGGGTTAGGGTTAGGGTTAGGGTTAGGGTTAGGGTTAGGGTTAGGGTTAGGGTTAGGGTTAGGGTTAGGGTTAGGGTTAGGGTTAGGGTTAGGGTTAGGGTTAGGGTTAGGGTTAGGGTTAGGGTTAGGGTTAGGGTTAGGGTTAGGGTTAGGGTTAGGGTTAGGGTTAGGGTTAGGGTTAGGGTTAGGGTTAGGGTTAGGGTTAGGGTTAGGGTTAGGGTTAGGGTTAGGGTTAGGGTTAGGGTTAGGGTTAGGGTTAGGGTTAGGGTTAGGGTTAGGGTTAGGGTTAGGGTTAGGGTTAGGGTTAGGGTTAGGGTTAGGGTTAGGGTTAGGGTTAGGGTTAGGGTTAGGGTTAGGGTTAGGGTTAGGGTTAGGGTTAGGGTTAGGGTTAGGGTTAGGGTTAGGGTTAGGGTTAGGGTTAGGGTTAGGGTTAGGGTTAGGGTTAGGGTTAGGGTTAGGGTTAGGGTTAGGGTTAGGGTTAGGGTTAGGGTTAGGGTTAGGGTTAGGGTTAGGGTTAGGGTTAGGGTTAGGGTTAGGGTTAGGGTTAGGGTTAGGGTTAGGGTTAGGGTTAGGGTTAGGGTTAGGGTTAGGGTTAGGGTTAGGGTTAGGGTTAGGGTTAGGGTTAGGGTTAGGGTTAGGGTTAGGGTTAGGGTTAGGGTTAGGGTTAGGGTTAGGGTTAGGGTTAGGGTTAGGGTTAGGGTTAGGGTTAGGGTTAGGGTTAGGGTTAGGGTTAGGGTTAGGGTTAGGGTTAGGGTTAGGGTTAGGGTTAGGGTTAGGGTTAGGGTTAGGGTTAGGGTTAGGGTTAGGGTTAGGGTTAGGGTTAGGGTTAGGGTTAGGGTTAGGGTTAGGGTTAGGGTTAGGGTTAGGGTTAGGGTTAGGGTTAGGGTTAGGGTTAGGGTTAGGGTTAGGGTTAGGGTTAGGGTTAGGGTTAGGGTTAGGGTTAGGGTTAGGGTTAGGGTTAGGGTTAGGGTTAGGGTTAGGGTTAGGGTTAGGGTTAGGGTTAGGGTTAGGGTTAGGGTTAGGGTTAGGGTTAGGGTTAGGGTTAGGGTTAGGGTTAGGGTTAGGGTTAGGGTTAGGGTTAGGGTTAGGGTTAGGGTTAGGGTTAGGGTTAGGGTTAGGGTTAGGGTTAGGGTTAGGGTTAGGGTTAGGGTTAGGGTTAGGGTTAGGGTTAGGGTTAGGGTTAGGGTTAGGGTTAGGGTTAGGGTTAGGGTTAGGGTTAGGGTTAGGGTTAGGGTTAGGGTTAGGGTTAGGGTTAGGGTTAGGGTTAGGGTTAGGGTTAGGGTTAGGGTTAGGGTTAGGGTTAGGGTTAGGGTTAGGGTTAGGGTTAGGGTTAGGGTTAGGGTTAGGGTTAGGGTTAGGGTTAGGGTTAGGGTTAGGGTTAGGGTTAGGGTTAGGGTTAGGGTTAGGGTTAGGGTTAGGGTTAGGGTTAGGGTTAGGGTTAGGGTTAGGGTTAGGGTTAGGGTTAGGGTTAGGGTTAGGGTTAGGGTTAGGGTTAGGGTTAGGGTTAGGGTTAGGGTTAGGGTTAGGGTTAGGGTTAGGGTTAGGGTTAGGGTTAGGGTTAGGGTTAGGGTTAGGGTTAGGGTTAGGGTTAGGGTTAGGGTTAGGGTTAGGGTTAGGGTTAGGGTTAGGGTTAGGGTTAGGGTTAGGGTTAGGGTTAGGGTTAGGGTTAGGGTTAGGGTTAGGGTTAGGGTTAGGGTTAGGGTTAGGGTTAGGGTTAGGGTTAGGGTTAGGGTTAGGGTTAGGGTTAGGGTTAGGGTTAGGGTTAGGGTTAGGGTTAGGGTTAGGGTTAGGGTTAGGGTTAGGGTTAGGGTTAGGGTTAGGGTTAGGGTTAGGGTTAGGGTTAGGGTTAGGGTTAGGGTTAGGGTTAGGGTTAGGGTTAGGGTTAGGGTTAGGGTTAGGGTTAGGGTTAGGGTTAGGGTTAGGGTTAGGGTTAGGGTTAGGGTTAGGGTTAGGGTTAGGGTTAGGGTTAGGGTTAGGGTTAGGGTTAGGGTTAGGGTTAGGGTTAGGGTTAGGGTTAGGGTTAGGGTTAGGGTTAGGGTTAGGGTTAGGGTTAGGGTTAGGGTTAGGGTTAGGGTTAGGGTTAGGGTTAGGGTTAGGGTTAGGGTTAGGGTTAGGGTTAGGGTTAGGGTTAGGGTTAGGGTTAGGGTTAGGGTTAGGGTTAGGGTTAGGGTTAGGGTTAGGGTTAGGGTTAGGGTTAGGGTTAGGGTTAGGGTTAGGGTTAGGGTTAGGGTTAGGGTTAGGGTTAGGGTTAGGGTTAGGGTTAGGGTTAGGGTTAGGGTTAGGGTTAGGGTTAGGGTTAGGGTTAGGGTTAGGGTTAGGGTTAGGGTTAGGGTTAGGGTTAGGGTTAGGGTTAGGGTTAGGGTTAGGGTTAGGGTTAGGGTTAGGGTTAGGGTTAGGGTTAGGGTTAGGGTTAGGGTTAGGGTTAGGGTTAGGGTTAGGGTTAGGGTTAGGGTTAGGGTTAGGGTTAGGGTTAGGGTTAGGGTTAGGGTTAGGGTTAGGGTTAGGGTTAGGGTTAGGGTTAGGGTTAGGGTTAGGGTTAGGGTTAGGGTTAGGGTTAGGGTTAGGGTTAGGGTTAGGGTTAGGGTTAGGGTTAGGGTTAGGGTTAGGGTTAGGGTTAGGGTTAGGGTTAGGGTTAGGGTTAGGGTTAGGGTTAGGGTTAGGGTTAGGGTTAGGGTTAGGGTTAGGGTTAGGGTTAGGGTTAGGGTTAGGGTTAGGGTTAGGGTTAGGGTTAGGGTTAGGGTTAGGGTTAGGGTTAGGGTTAGGGTTAGGGTTAGGGTTAGGGTTAGGGTTAGGGTTAGGGTTAGGGTTAGGGTTAGGGTTAGGGTTAGGGTTAGGGTTAGGGTTAGGGTTAGGGTTAGGGTTAGGGTTAGGGTTAGGGTTAGGGTTAGGGTTAGGGTTAGGGTTAGGGTTAGGGTTAGGGTTAGGGTTAGGGTTAGGGTTAGGGTTAGGGTTAGGGTTAGGGTTAGGGTTAGGGTTAGGGTTAGGGTTAGGGTTAGGGTTAGGGTTAGGGTTAGGGTTAGGGTTAGGGTTAGGGTTAGGGTTAGGGTTAGGGTTAGGGTTAGGGTTAGGGTTAGGGTTAGGGTTAGGGTTAGGGTTAGGGTTAGGGTTAGGGTTAGGGTTAGGGTTAGGGTTAGGGTTAGGGTTAGGGTTAGGGTTAGGGTTAGGGTTAGGGTTAGGGTTAGGGTTAGGGTTAGGGTTAGGGTTAGGGTTAGGGTTAGGGTTAGGGTTAGGGTTAGGGTTAGGGTTAGGGTTAGGGTTAGGGTTAGGGTTAGGGTTAGGGTTAGGGTTAGGGTTAGGGTTAGGGTTAGGGTTAGGGTTAGGGTTAGGGTTAGGGTTAGGGTTAGGGTTAGGGTTAGGGTTAGGGTTAGGGTTAGGGTTAGGGTTAGGGTTAGGGTTAGGGTTAGGGTTAGGGTTAGGGTTAGGGTTAGGGTTAGGGTTAGGGTTAGGGTTAGGGTTAGGGTTAGGGTTAGGGTTAGGGTTAGGGTTAGGGTTAGGGTTAGGGTTAGGGTTAGGGTTAGGGTTAGGGTTAGGGTTAGGGTTAGGGTTAGGGTTAGGGTTAGGGTTAGGGTTAGGGTTAGGGTTAGGGTTAGGGTTAGGGTTAGGGTTAGGGTTAGGGTTAGGGTTAGGGTTAGGGTTAGGGTTAGGGTTAGGGTTAGGGTTAGGGTTAGGGTTAGGGTTAGGGTTAGGGTTAGGGTTAGGGTTAGGGTTAGGGTTAGGGTTAGGGTTAGGGTTAGGGTTAGGGTTAGGGTTAGGGTTAGGGTTAGGGTTAGGGTTAGGGTTAGGGTTAGGGTTAGGGTTAGGGTTAGGGTTAGGGTTAGGGTTAGGGTTAGGGTTAGGGTTAGGGTTAGGGTTAGGGTTAGGGTTAGGGTTAGGGTTAGGGTTAGGGTTAGGGTTAGGGTTAGGGTTAGGGTTAGGGTTAGGGTTAGGGTTAGGGTTAGGGTTAGGGTTAGGGTTAGGGTTAGGGTTAGGGTTAGGGTTAGGGTTAGGGTTAGGGTTAGGGTTAGGGTTAGGGTTAGGGTTAGGGTTAGGGTTAGGGTTAGGGTTAGGGTTAGGGTTAGGGTTAGGGTTAGGGTTAGGGTTAGGGTTAGGGTTAGGGTTAGGGTTAGGGTTAGGGTTAGGGTTAGGGTTAGGGTTAGGGTTAGGGTTAGGGTTAGGGTTAGGGTTAGGGTTAGGGTTAGGGTTAGGGTTAGGGTTAGGGTTAGGGTTAGGGTTAGGGTTAGGGTTAGGGTTAGGGTTAGGGTTAGGGTTAGGGTTAGGGTTAGGGTTAGGGTTAGGGTTAGGGTTAGGGTTAGGGTTAGGGTTAGGGTTAGGGTTAGGGTTAGGGTTAGGGTTAGGGTTAGGGTTAGGGTTAGGGTTAGGGTTAGGGTTAGGGTTAGGGTTAGGGTTAGGGTTAGGGTTAGGGTTAGGGTTAGGGTTAGGGTTAGGGTTAGGGTTAGGGTTAGGGTTAGGGTTAGGGTTAGGGTTAGGGTTAGGGTTAGGGTTAGGGTTAGGGTTAGGGTTAGGGTTAGGGTTAGGGTTAGGGTTAGGGTTAGGGTTAGGGTTAGGGTTAGGGTTAGGGTTAGGGTTAGGGTTAGGGTTAGGGTTAGGGTTAGGGTTAGGGTTAGGGTTAGGGTTAGGGTTAGGGTTAGGGTTAGGGTTAGGGTTAGGGTTAGGGTTAGGGTTAGGGTTAGGGTTAGGGTTAGGGTTAGGGTTAGGGTTAGGGTTAGGGTTAGGGTTAGGGTTAGGGTTAGGGTTAGGGTTAGGGTTAGGGTTAGGGTTAGGGTTAGGGTTAGGGTTAGGGTTAGGGTTAGGGTTAGGGTTAGGGTTAGGGTTAGGGTTAGGGTTAGGGTTAGGGTTAGGGTTAGGGTTAGGGTTAGGGTTAGGGTTAGGGTTAGGGTTAGGGTTAGGGTTAGGGTTAGGGTTAGGGTTAGGGTTAGGTTAGGGTTAGGGTTAGGGTTAGGGTTAGGGTTAGGGTTAGGGTTAGGGTTAGGGTTAGGGTTAGGGTTAGGGTTAGGGTTAGGGTTAGGGTTAGGGTTAGGGTTAGGGTTAGGGTTAGGGTTAGGGTTAGGGTTAGGGTTAGGGTTAGGGTTAGGGTTAGGGTTAGGGTTAGGGTTAGGGTTAGGGTTAGGGTTAGGGTTAGGTTAGGGTTAGGGTTAGGGTTAGGGTTAGGGTTAGGGTTAGGGTTAGGGTTAGGGTTAGGGTTAGGGTTAGGGTTAGGGTTAGGGTTAGGGTTAGGGTTAGGGTTAGGGTTAGGGTTAGGGTTAGGGTTAGGGTTAGGTTAGGGTTAGGGTTAGGGTTAGGGTTAGGGTTAGGGTTAGGGTTAGGGTTAGGGTTAGGGTTAGGGTTAGGGTTAGGGTTAGGGTTAGGGTTAGGGTTAGGGTTAGGGTTAGGGTTAGGGTTAGGGTTAGGGTTAGGGTTAGGGTTAGGTTAGGGTTAGGGTTAGGGTTAGGGTTAGGGTTAGGGTTAGTTAGGGTTAGGGTTAGGGTTAGGGTTAGGGTTAGGGTTAGGGTTAGGGTTAGGGTTAGGGTTAGGGTTAGGGTTAGGGTTAGGGTTAGGGTTAGGGTTAGGGTTAGGGTTAGGGTTAGGAGGTTAGGGTTAGGGTTAGGGTTAGGGTTAGGGTTAGGGTTAGGGTTAGGGTTAGGGTTAGGGTTAGGGTTAGGGTTAGGGTTAGGGTTAGGGTTAGGGTTAGGGTTAGGGTTAGGGTTAGGGTTAGGGTTAGGGTTAGGGTTAGGGTTAGGGTTAGGGTTAGGGTTAGGGTTAGGGTTAGGGTTAGGGTTAGGGTTAGGGTTAGGGTTAGGGTTAGGGTTAGGGTTAGGGTTAGGGTTAGGGTTAGGGTTAGGGTTAGGGTTAGGGTTAGGGTTAGGGTTAGGGTTAGGGTTAGGGTTAGGGTTAGGGTTAGGGTTAGGGTTAGGGTTAGGGTTAGGGTTAGGGTTAGGGTTAGGGTTAGGGTTAGGGTTAGGGTTAGGGTTAGGGTTAGGGTTAGGGTTAGGGTTAGGGTTAGGGTTAGGGTTAGGGTTAGGGTTAGGGTTAGGGTTAGGGTTAGGGTTAGGGTTAGGGTTAGGGTTAGGGTTAGGGTTAGGGTTAGGGTTAGGGTTAGGGTTAGGGTTAGGGTTAGGGTTAGGGTTAGGGTTAGGGTTAGGGTTAGGGTTAGGGTTAGGGTTAGGGTTAGGGTTAGGGTTAGGGTTAGGGTTAGGGTTAGGGTTAGGGTTAGGGTTAGGGTTAGGGTTAGGGTTAGGGTTAGGGTTAGGGTTAGGGTTAGGGTTAGGGTTAGGGTTAGGGTTAGGGT
>NW_026633889.1:0-10000 GCF_029227915.1 Hydractinia symbiolongicarpus | reverse complement strand
CTAACCCTAACCCTAACCCTAACCCTAACCCTAACCCTAACCCTAACCCTAACCCTAACCCTAACCCTAACCCTAACCCTAACCCTAACCCTAACCCTAACCCTAACCCTAACCCTAACCCTAACCCTAACCCTAACCCTAACCCTAACCCTAACCCTAACCCTAACCCTAACCCTAACCCTAACCCTAACCCTAACCCTAACCCTAACCCTAACCCTAACCCTAACCCTAACCCTAACCCTAACCCTAACCCTAACCCTAACCCTAACCCTAACCCTAACCCTAACCCTAACCCTAACCCTAACCCTAACCCTAACCCTAACCCTAACCCTAACCCTAACCCTAACCCTAACCCTAACCCTAACCCTAACCCTAACCCTAACCCTAACCCTAACCCTAACCCTAACCCTAACCCTAACCCTAACCCTAACCCTAACCCTAACCCTAACCCTAACCCTAACCCTAACCCTAACCCTAACCCTAACCCTAACCCTAACCCTAACCCTAACCCTAACCCTAACCCTAACCCTAACCCTAACCCTAACCCTAACCCTAACCCTAACCCTAACCCTAACCCTAACCCTAACCCTAACCCTAACCCTAACCCTAACCCTAACCCTAACCCTAACCCTAACCCTAACCCTAACCCTAACCCTAACCCTAACCCTAACCCTAACCCTAACCCTAACCCTAACCCTAACCCTAACCCTAACCCTAACCCTAACCCTAACCCTAACCCTAACCCTAACCCTAACCCTAACCCTAACCCTAACCCTAACCCTAACCCTAACCCTAACCCTAACCCTAACCCTAACCCTAACCCTAACCCTAACCCTAACCCTAACCCTAACCCTAACCCTAACCCTAACCCTAACCCTAACCCTAACCCTAACCCTAACCCTAACCCTAACCCTAACCCTAACCCTAACCCTAACCCTAACCCTAACCCTAACCCTAACCCTAACCCTAACCCTAACCCTAACCCTAACCCTAACCCTAACCCTAACCCTAACCCTAACCCTAACCCTAACCCTAACCCTAACCCTAACCCTAACCCTAACCCTAACCCTAACCCTAACCCTAACCCTAACCCTAACCCTAACCCTAACCCTAACCCTAACCCTAACCCTAACCCTAACCCTAACCCTAACCCTAACCCTAACCCTAACCCTAACCCTAACCCTAACCCTAACCCTAACCCTAACCCTAACCCTAACCCTAACCCTAACCCTAACCCTAACCCTAACCCTAACCCTAACCCTAACCCTAACCCTAACCCTAACCCTAACCCTAACCCTAACCCTAACCCTAACCCTAACCCTAACCCTAACCCTAACCCTAACCCTAACCCTAACCCTAACCCTAACCCTAACCCTAACCCTAACCCTAACCCTAACCCTAACCCTAACCCTAACCCTAACCCTAACCCTAACCCTAACCCTAACCCTAACCCTAACCCTAACCCTAACCCTAACCCTAACCCTAACCCTAACCCTAACCCTAACCCTAACCCTAACCCTAACCCTAACCCTAACCCTAACCCTAACCCTAACCCTAACCCTAACCCTAACCCTAACCCTAACCCTAACCCTAACCCTAACCCTAACCCTAACCCTAACCCTAACCCTAACCCTAACCCTAACCCTAACCCTAACCCTAACCCTAACCCTAACCCTAACCCTAACCCTAACCCTAACCCTAACCCTAACCCTAACCCTAACCCTAACCCTAACCCTAACCCTAACCCTAACCCTAACCCTAACCCTAACCCTAACCCTAACCCTAACCCTAACCCTAACCCTAACCCTAACCCTAACCCTAACCCTAACCCTAACCCTAACCCTAACCCTAACCCTAACCCTAACCCTAACCCTAACCCTAACCCTAACCCTAACCCTAACCCTAACCCTAACCCTAACCCTAACCCTAACCCTAACCCTAACCCTAACCCTAACCCTAACCCTAACCCTAACCCTAACCCTAACCCTAACCCTAACCCTAACCCTAACCCTAACCCTAACCCTAACCCTAACCCTAACCCTAACCCTAACCCTAACCCTAACCCTAACCCTAACCCTAACCCTAACCCTAACCCTAACCCTAACCCTAACCCTAACCCTAACCCTAACCCTAACCCTAACCCTAACCCTAACCCTAACCCTAACCCTAACCCTAACCCTAACCCTAACCCTAACCCTAACCCTAACCCTAACCCTAACCCTAACCCTAACCCTAACCCTAACCCTAACCCTAACCCTAACCCTAACCCTAACCCTAACCCTAACCCTAACCCTAACCCTAACCCTAACCCTAACCCTAACCCTAACCCTAACCCTAACCCTAACCCTAACCCTAACCCTAACCCTAACCCTAACCCTAACCCTAACCCTAACCCTAACCCTAACCCTAACCCTAACCCTAACCCTAACCCTAACCCTAACCCTAACCCTAACCCTAACCCTAACCCTAACCCTAACCCTAACCCTAACCCTAACCCTAACCCTAACCCTAACCCTAACCCTAACCCTAACCCTAACCCTAACCCTAACCCTAACCCTAACCCTAACCCTAACCCTAACCCTAACCCTAACCCTAACCCTAACCCTAACCCTAACCCTAACCCTAACCCTAACCCTAACCCTAACCCTAACCCTAACCCTAACCCTAACCCTAACCCTAACCCTAACCCTAACCCTAACCCTAACCCTAACCCTAACCCTAACCCTAACCCTAACCCTAACCCTAACCCTAACCCTAACCCTAACCCTAACCCTAACCCTAACCCTAACCCTAACCCTAACCCTAACCCTAACCCTAACCCTAACCCTAACCCTAACCCTAACCCTAACCCTAACCCTAACCCTAACCCTAACCCTAACCCTAACCCTAACCCTAACCCTAACCCTAACCCTAACCCTAACCCTAACCCTAACCCTAACCCTAACCCTAACCCTAACCCTAACCCTAACCCTAACCCTAACCCTAACCCTAACCCTAACCCTAACCCTAACCCTAACCCTAACCCTAACCCTAACCCTAACCCTAACCCTAACCCTAACCCTAACCCTAACCCTAACCCTAACCCTAACCCTAACCCTAACCCTAACCCTAACCCTAACCCTAACCCTAACCCTAACCCTAACCCTAACCCTAACCCTAACCCTAACCCTAACCCTAACCCTAACCCTAACCCTAACCCTAACCCTAACCCTAACCCTAACCCTAACCCTAACCCTAACCCTAACCCTAACCCTAACCCTAACCCTAACCCTAACCCTAACCCTAACCCTAACCCTAACCCTAACCCTAACCCTAACCCTAACCCTAACCCTAACCCTAACCCTAACCCTAACCCTAACCCTAACCCTAACCCTAACCCTAACCCTAACCCTAACCCTAACCCTAACCCTAACCCTAACCCTAACCCTAACCCTAACCCTAACCCTAACCCTAACCCTAACCCTAACCCTAACCCTAACCCTAACCCTAACCCTAACCCTAACCCTAACCCTAACCCTAACCCTAACCCTAACCCTAACCCTAACCCTAACCCTAACCCTAACCCTAACCCTAACCCTAACCCTAACCCTAACCCTAACCCTAACCCTAACCCTAACCCTAACCCTAACCCTAACCCTAACCCTAACCCTAACCCTAACCCTAACCCTAACCCTAACCCTAACCCTAACCCTAACCCTAACCCTAACCCTAACCCTAACCCTAACCCTAACCCTAACCCTAACCCTAACCCTAACCCTAACCCTAACCCTAACCCTAACCCTAACCCTAACCCTAACCCTAACCCTAACCCTAACCCTAACCCTAACCCTAACCCTAACCCTAACCCTAACCCTAACCCTAACCCTAACCCTAACCCTAACCCTAACCCTAACCCTAACCCTAACCCTAACCCTAACCCTAACCCTAACCCTAACCCTAACCCTAACCCTAACCCTAACCCTAACCCTAACCCTAACCCTAACCCTAACCCTAACCCTAACCCTAACCCTAACCCTAACCCTAACCCTAACCCTAACCCTAACCCTAACCCTAACCCTAACCCTAACCCTAACCCTAACCCTAACCCTAACCCTAACCCTAACCCTAACCCTAACCCTAACCCTAACCCTAACCCTAACCCTAACCCTAACCCTAACCCTAACCCTAACCCTAACCCTAACCCTAACCCTAACCCTAACCCTAACCCTAACCCTAACCCTAACCCTAACCCTAACCCTAACCCTAACCCTAACCCTAACCCTAACCCTAACCCTAACCCTAACCCTAACCCTAACCCTAACCCTAACCCTAACCCTAACCCTAACCCTAACCCTAACCCTAACCCTAACCCTAACCCTAACCCTAACCCTAACCCTAACCCTAACCCTAACCCTAACCCTAACCCTAACCCTAACCCTAACCCTAACCCTAACCCTAACCCTAACCCTAACCCTAACCCTAACCCTAACCCTAACCCTAACCCTAACCCTAACCCTAACCCTAACCCTAACCCTAACCCTAACCCTAACCCTAACCCTAACCCTAACCCTAACCCTAACCCTAACCCTAACCCTAACCCTAACCCTAACCCTAACCCTAACCCTAACCCTAACCCTAACCCTAACCCTAACCCTAACCCTAACCCTAACCCTAACCCTAACCCTAACCCTAACCCTAACCCTAACCCTAACCCTAACCCTAACCCTAACCCTAACCCTAACCCTAACCCTAACCCTAACCCTAACCCTAACCCTAACCCTAACCCTAACCCTAACCCTAACCCTAACCCTAACCCTAACCCTAACCCTAACCCTAACCCTAACCCTAACCCTAACCCTAACCCTAACCCTAACCCTAACCCTAACCCTAACCCTAACCCTAACCCTAACCCTAACCCTAACCCTAACCCTAACCCTAACCCTAACCCTAACCCTAACCCTAACCCTAACCCTAACCCTAACCCTAACCCTAACCCTAACCCTAACCCTAACCCTAACCCTAACCCTAACCCTAACCCTAACCCTAACCCTAACCCTAACCCTAACCCTAACCCTAACCCTAACCCTAACCCTAACCCTAACCCTAACCCTAACCCTAACCCTAACCCTAACCCTAACCCTAACCCTAACCCTAACCCTAACCCTAACCCTAACCCTAACCCTAACCCTAACCCTAACCCTAACCCTAACCCTAACCCTAACCCTAACCCTAACCCTAACCCTAACCCTAACCCTAACCCTAACCCTAACCCTAACCCTAACCCTAACCCTAACCCTAACCCTAACCCTAACCCTAACCCTAACCCTAACCCTAACCCTAACCCTAACCCTAACCCTAACCCTAACCCTAACCCTAACCCTAACCCTAACCCTAACCCTAACCCTAACCCTAACCCTAACCCTAACCCTAACCCTAACCCTAACCCTAACCCTAACCCTAACCCTAACCCTAACCCTAACCCTAACCCTAACCCTAACCCTAACCCTAACCCTAACCCTAACCCTAACCCTAACCCTAACCCTAACCCTAACCCTAACCCTAACCCTAACCCTAACCCTAACCCTAACCCTAACCCTAACCCTAACCCTAACCCTAACCCTAACCCTAACCCTAACCCTAACCCTAACCCTAACCCTAACCCTAACCCTAACCCTAACCCTAACCCTAACCCTAACCCTAACCCTAACCCTAACCCTAACCCTAACCCTAACCCTAACCCTAACCCTAACCCTAACCCTAACCCTAACCCTAACCCTAACCCTAACCCTAACCCTAACCCTAACCCTAACCCTAACCCTAACCCTAACCCTAACCCTAACCCTAACCCTAACCCTAACCCTAACCCTAACCCTAACCCTAACCCTAACCCTAACCCTAACCCTAACCCTAACCCTAACCCTAACCCTAACCCTAACCCTAACCCTAACCCTAACCCTAACCCTAACCCTAACCCTAACCCTAACCCTAACCCTAACCCTAACCCTAACCCTAACCCTAACCCTAACCCTAACCCTAACCCTAACCCTAACCCTAACCCTAACCCTAACCCTAACCCTAACCCTAACCCTAACCCTAACCCTAACCCTAACCCTAACCCTAACCCTAACCCTAACCCTAACCCTAACCCTAACCCTAACCCTAACCCTAACCCTAACCCTAACCCTAACCCTAACCCTAACCCTAACCCTAACCCTAACCCTAACCCTAACCCTAACCCTAACCCTAACCCTAACCCTAACCCTAACCCTAACCCTAACCCTAACCCTAACCCTAACCCTAACCCTAACCCTAACCCTAACCCTAACCCTAACCCTAACCCTAACCCTAACCCTAACCCTAACCCTAACCCTAACCCTAACCCTAACCCTAACCCTAACCCTAACCCTAACCCTAACCCTAACCCTAACCCTAACCCTAACCCTAACCCTAACCCTAACCCTAACCCTAACCCTAACCCTAACCCTAACCCTAACCCTAACCCTAACCCTAACCCTAACCCTAACCCTAACCCTAACCCTAACCCTAACCCTAACCCTAACCCTAACCCTAACCCTAACCCTAACCCTAACCCTAACCCTAACCCTAACCCTAACCCTAACCCTAACCCTAACCCTAACCCTAACCCTAACCCTAACCCTAACCCTAACCCTAACCCTAACCCTAACCCTAACCCTAACCCTAACCCTAACCCTAACCCTAACCCTAACCCTAACCCTAACCCTAACCCTAACCCTAACCCTAACCCTAACCCTAACCCTAACCCTAACCCTAACCCTAACCCTAACCCTAACCCTAACCCTAACCCTAACCCTAACCCTAACCCTAACCCTAACCCTAACCCTAACCCTAACCCTAACCCTAACCCTAACCCTAACCCTAACCCTAACCCTAACCCTAACCCTAACCCTAACCCTAACCCTAACCCTAACCCTAACCCTAACCCTAACCCTAACCCCCGGCAGATAAACTTCTTTTATTCAGCGTCTCATCAAAAATAAAATTTTTTTTGAAAACTACAAGTCTCATGCGTTTTACTGGTGAAAAAATAATTTAAAAAATCGTTTGGGAAATGAGTTTACTCCCTGGGTACTTTCTTTGTATACTTTTGACTATACGGGCCGAGTCCGGGATTTACGGGAAATCGCGTGTTTTCGTTTGCCGGCGATTAAACTTCTTTCTTTCAGCGTCTCATCAAAAATAAAATTTTTTTTGAAAACTACAAGTCTCATGCGTTTTACTGGTGAAAAAATAATTTAAAAAATCGTTCGGGAAATGAGTTTACTCCCTGGGTACTTTCTTTGTATACTTCTGACTAAACGGGCCGAGTCAGGGACTTACGGGACTATACGGGCCGAGTCCGGGATTTACGGGAAATCGCGTGTTTTCGTTTGCCGGCGATTAAACTTCTTTTTTTCAGCGTCTCATCAAAAATAAAATTTTTTTTGAAAACTACAAGTCTTATGCGTTTTACTGATGAAAAAATAATTTAAAAAATCGTTCGGAAAATGAGTTTACTCCCTGGGTACTTTCTTTGTATACTTCTGACTAAACGGGCCGAGTCAGGGATTTACGGGAAATCGCGGGTTTCCGTTTGCCGGCGATTAAACATTTTTTTGGCTGCGTCTCATTAAAAATGAAAATATTTTTGAAAACTACAAGTCTCATGCGTTTTAGTGCTGAAAAAATAATTTAAAAAATCGTTCGGAAAATGAGTTTACTCCCTGGGTAATTTCTTTGTATACTTTTGACTATACGGGCCGAGTCCGGGATTTACGGGAAATCGCGGGTTTTCGTTTGCCGGCGATTAAACTTCTTTTATTCAGCGTCTCATCAAAAATGAAAACATTTTTGAAAATTACAAGTCTCATGCGCTTTAGTAATGGAAAAATAATTTAAAAAATCGTTCGGGAAATAAGTTTACTCCCTGGATACCTTCTTTGTATACTTTTGACTATACGGGCCGACTCCGGGGTTTACGGGAAATCGCGTGTTTTCATTTGCCGGCGATTAAACTTCTTTTATTCAGCGTCTCATCGAAAATGAAAAAATTTTTGAAAACTACAAGTCTCATGCGTTTTAGTGATGAAAAAATAATTTAAAAAATCGTTCGGGAAATGAGTTTACTCCCTGGGTACTTTCTTTGTATACTTTTGACTATACGGGCCGAGTCCGGGATTTACGGGAAATCGCGTGTTTTCGTTTGCCGGCGATTAAACTTCTTCTTTTCAGCGTCTCATCAAAAATAAAATTTTTTTTGAAAACTACAAGTCTCATGCGTTTTACTGGTGAAAAAATAATTTAAAAAATCGTTCGGAAAATGAGTTTACTCCCTGGGTACTTTCTTTGTATACTTCTGACTAAACGGTCCGAGTCAGGGATTTACGGGAAATCGCGGGTTTCCGTTTGCCGGCGATTAAACTTTTTTTTGGCTGCGTCTCATTAAAACTGAAAATATTTTTGAAAACTACAAGTCTCATGCGTTTTAGTGCTGAAAAAATAATTTAAAAAATCGTTCGGAAAATGAGTTTACTCCCTGGGTAATTTCTTTGTATACTTTTGACTATACGGGCCGAGTCCGGGATTTACGGGAAATCGCGGGTTTTCGTTTGCCGGCGATTAAACTTCTTTTATTCAGCGTCTCATTAAAAATGAAAACATTTTTGAAAATTACAAGTCTCATGCGATTTACTGGTAAAAAAATAATTTAAAAAATCGTTCGGGAAATGAGTTTACTCCCTGGGTACTTTCTTTGTATACTTCTGACTAAACGGGCCGAGTCAGGGATTTACGGGAAATCGCGGGTTTCCGTTTGCCAGCGATTAAACTTCTTTTTGTCAGCGTCTCATTAAAAATGAAAACATTTTTGAAAACTACAAGTCTCATGCGTTTTAGTGCTGAAAAAATAATTTAAGAAATCGTTCGGAAAATGAGTTTACTCCCTGGGTAATTTCTTTGTATACTTTTGACCATACGGGCCGAGTTCGGGATTTACAGGAAATCGCAGGTTTTCGTTTGCCGGCGATTAAACTTCTTTTATTCAGCGTCTCATCAAAATTGAAAACATTTTTGAAAATTACAAGTCTCATGCGTTTTAGTAATGAAAAAATAATTTAAAAAATCGTTCGGGAAATGAGTTTACTCCCTGGGTACCTTCTTTGTATACTTTTGACTACACGGGTCGACTCCGGGGTTTACGGGAAATCGCGTGATTTCGTTTGCCGGCGATTAAACTTCTTTTATTCAGCGTCTCATCGAAAATGAAAAAATTTTTGAAAACTACAAGTCTCATGCGTTTTAGTGATGAAAAAATAATTTAAAAAATCGTTCGGGAAATGAGTTTACTCCCTGGGTACTTTCTTTGTGTACTTTTGACTATACGGGCCGAGTCCGGGATTTACGGAAAATCGCGGGTTTTCGTTTGCCGGCAATTAAACTTCTTTTATTCAGCGTCTCATCAAAAATGAAAACATTTTTGAAAACTACAAGTCTCATGCGTTTTAGTGATGAAAAAATGATTTAAAAAATCGTTCGGGAAATGAGTTTACTCCCTGGGTACTTTCTTTGTATACTTTTGACTATACGGGCCGAGTCCGGGATTTACGGGAAATTGCGTGTTTTCGTTTGCCGGCGATTAAACTCCTTTTTTCAGCGTCTCATCAAAAATAAATTTTTTTTCAAAAACTACAAGTCTCATGCGTTTTACTGGTGAAAAAATAATTTAAAAAATCGTTCGGGAAATGAGTTTACTCCCTGGGTACTTTCTTTGTATACTTTTGACTATACGGGCCGAGTCCGGGATTTACGGGAAATCGCGTGTTTTCGTTTGCCGGCGATTAAACTTCTTTTTTTCAGCGTCTCATCAAAAATAAAATTTTTTTTGAAAACTACAAGTCTCATGCGTTTTACTGGTGAAAAAATAATTTAAAAAATCGTTCGGGAAATGAGTTTACTCCCTGGGTACTTTCTTTGTATACTTCTGACTAAACGGGCCGAGTCAGGG
>NW_026633888.1:2500-11896 GCF_029227915.1 Hydractinia symbiolongicarpus | reverse complement strand
AACGTATGAGACTTGTAGTTTTTAAAAATGTTTTCATTTTTGATGAGACGCTGAATAAAAGAAGTTTAATCGCCGGCAAACGAAAACCCGCGATTTCCCGTAAATCCCGGCTTGGCCCGTATAGTCAAAAGTATACAAAGAAAGTACCCAGGGAGTAAACTCATTTCCCGAACGATTTTTTAAATTATTTTTTCACCACTAAAACGAATGAGACTTGTAGTTTTCAAAACTGTTTTCTTTTTTGATTAGACGCTGAATAAAAGCACTTTAATCGCCGGCAAACGAAAACCTGCGATTTCCCTAAATCCCGGACTCGGCCGTATAGTCAAAAGTATACAAAGAAAGTACCCAGGGAGTAAACTCATTTCCAGAACCATTTTTTAAATTATTTTTTCACCACTAAAACGCATAAGACTTATAGTTTTCAAAAATGTTTTCATTTTTGATGAGACGCGAAATAAAAGCACTTTAATCGCCGGCAAACGAAAACCTGCGATTTCCCTAAATCCCGGACTCGGCCCGTATAGTCAAAAGTATACAAAGAAAGTACCCAGGGAGTAAACTCATTTCCCGAACGATTTTTTAAATTATTTTTTCACCACTAAAACGCATAAGACTTGTAGTTTTTAAAAATGTTTTCATTTTTGATGAGACGCTGAATAAAAGAAGTTTAATCGCCGGCAAACGAAAACCCGCGATTTCCCGTAAATCCTGGCTTGGCCCGTATAGTCAAAAGTATACAAAGAAAGTACCCAGGGAGTAAACTCATTTCCCGAACGACTTTTTAAATTATTTTTTCACCACTAAAACGCATGAGACTTGTAGTTTTCAAAAATGTTTTCATTTTTGATGAGACGCTGAATAAAAGCACTTTAATCGCCGGCAAACGAAAACCTGCGATTTCCCTAAATCCCGGACTCGGCCCGTATAGTCAAAAGTATACAAAGAAAGTACCCAGGGAGTAAACTCATTTCCCGAACGATTTTTTAAATTATTTTTTCACCACTAAAACGCATAAGACTTGTAGTTTTTAAAAATGTTTTCATTTTTGATGAGACGCTGAATAAAAGAAGTTTAATCGCCGGCAAACGAAAACCCGCGATTTCCCGTAAAACCCGGGCTTGTCCCGTATAGTCAAAAGTATACAAAGAAAGTACCCAGGGAGTAAACTCATTTTCCGAACGATTTTTTATTTTATTTTTTTACCACTAAACGCATGAGACTTGTAGTTTTCAAGAATATTTTCATTTTTGATGGGACGCTGAATAAAAGAAGTTTAATCGCCGGCAAACGAAAATCCGCGATTTCCCGTAAATCCCAGACTCGTCCCGTATAGTCAAAAGTATACAAAGAAAGTACCCAGGGAGTAAACTCATTTCCCGAACGATTTTTTAAATTATTTTTTCACCACTAAAACGCATGAGACTTGTAGTTTTCAAAAATGTTTTCATTTTTGATGAGACGCTGAATAAAAGAAGCTTAATCGCCGGCAAACGAAAACCCGCGATTTCCCGTAAATCCCGGGCTTGGCCCGTATAGTCAAAAGTATACAAAGAAAGTACCCAGGGAGTAAACTCATTTCCCGAACGATTTTTTAAATTACTTTTTCACCACTAAAACGCATGAGACTTGTAGTTTTCAAAAATGTTTTCATTTTTGATGAGACGCTGAATAAAAGCAGTTTAATCGCCGGCAAACGAAAACCTGCGATTTCCCGTAAATCCCGGACTCGGCCCGTATAGTCGAATGTATACAAAGAAAGTACCCAGGGAGTAAACTCATTTCCCGAACGATTTTTTAAATTATTTTTGCACCACTAAAACGCAGGAGACTTGTAGTTTTCAAAAATGTTTTCATTTTTGATGAGACGCTGAATAAAAGAAGCTTAATCGCCGGCAAACGAAAACCCACGATTTCCCGTAAATCCCGGGCTTGACCGGTATAGTCGAATGTATACAAAGAAAGTACCCTGTGAGTAAACTCATTTCAAGAACAATTTTTTAAATTATTTTTTCACCACTAAAACGCATGAGACTTGTAGTTTTTAAAAATGTTTTCATTTTTGATGAGACGCTGAATAAAAGAAGTTTAATCGCCGGCAAACGAAAACCCGCGATTTCCCGTAAATCCCGGCTTGGCCCGTATAGTCAAAAGTGTACAAAGAAAGTACCCAGGGAGTAAACTCATTTCCGGAACGATTTTTTAAATTATTTTTTCACCACTAAAACGCATGAGACTTGTAGTTTTCAAAAATGTTTTCATTTTTGATGAGACGCTGAATAAAAGAAGTTTAATCGCCGGCAAACGAAAACCTGCGATTTCCCGTAAATCCTGGACTCGGCCCGTATAGTCAAAAGTATACAAAGAAAGTACCCAGGGAGTAAACTCATTTCCCAAACGATTTTTTAAATTATTTTTTCACCACTAAAACGCAGGAGACTTGTAGTTTTCAAAAATGTTTTCATTTTTGATGAGACGCTGAATAAAAGAAGCTTAATCGCCGGCAAACGAAAACCCACGATTTCCCGTAAATCCCGGGCTTGGCCGGTATAGTCGAATGTATACAAAGAAAGTACCCTGTGAGTAAACTCATTTCAAGAACAATTTTTTAAATTATTTTTTCACCACTAAAACGCATGAGACTTGTAGTTTTTAAAAATGTTTTCATTTTTGATGAGACGCTGAATAAAAGAAGTTTAATCGCCGGCAAACGAAAACCCGCGATTTCCCGTAAATCCCGGCTTGGCCCGTATAGTCAAAAGTGTACAAAGAAAGTACCCAGGGAGTAAACTCATTTCCGGAACGATTTTTTAAATTATTTTTTCACCACTAAAACGCATGAGACTTGTAGTTTTCAAAAATGTTTTCATTTTTGATGAGACGCTGAATAAAAGAAGTTTAATCGCCGGCAAACGAAAACCTGCGATTTCCCGTAAATCCTGGACTCGGCCCGTATAGTCAAAAGTATACAAAGAAAGTACCCAGGGAGTAAACTCATTTCCCAAACGATTTTTTAATTTATTATTTCACCACTATAACGCATGAGACTTGTAGTTTTCAAGAATGTTTTCATTTTTGATGAGACGCTGAATAAAAGAAGTTTAATCGCCGGCAAACGAAAACCTGCGATTTCCCGTAAATCCCGGGCTTGGCACGTATAGTCGAATGTATACAAAAAAGTACCCTGTGAGTAAACTCATTTCCAGAACGATTTTTTAAATTACTTTTTCACCACTAAAACGCATAAGACTTGTAGTTTTTAAAAATGTTTTCATTTTTGATAAGACGCTTAATGAAAGAGGTTTAATCGCCGGGTTAGGGTTAGGGTTAGGGTTAGGGTTAGGGTTAGGGTTAGGGTTAGGGTTAGGGTTAGGGTTAGGGTTAGGGTTAGGGTTAGGGTTAGGGTTAGGGTTAGGGTTAGGGTTAGGGTTAGGGTTAGGGTTAGGGTTAGGGTTAGGGTTAGGGTTAGGGTTAGGGTTAGGGTTAGGGTTAGGGTTAGGGTTAGGGTTAGGGTTAGGGTTAGGGTTAGGGTTAGGGTTAGGGTTAGGGTTAGGGTTAGGGTTAGGGTTAGGGTTAGGGTTAGGGTTAGGGTTAGGGTTAGGGTTAGGGTTAGGGTTAGGGTTAGGGTTAGGGTTAGGGTTAGGGTTAGGGTTAGGGTTAGGGTTAGGGTTAGGGTTAGGGTTAGGGTTAGGGTTAGGGTTAGGGTTAGGGTTAGGGTTAGGGTTAGGGTTAGGGTTAGGGTTAGGGTTAGGGTTAGGGTTAGGGTTAGGGTTAGGGTTAGGGTTAGGGTTAGGGTTAGGGTTAGGGTTAGGGTTAGGGTTAGGGTTAGGGTTAGGGTTAGGGTTAGGGTTAGGGTTAGGGTTAGGGTTAGGGTTAGGGTTAGGGTTAGGGTTAGGGTTAGGGTTAGGGTTAGGGTTAGGGTTAGGGTTAGGGTTAGGGTTAGGGTTAGGGTTAGGGTTAGGGTTAGGGTTAGGGTTAGGGTTAGGGTTAGGGTTAGGGTTAGGGTTAGGGTTAGGGTTAGGGTTAGGGTTAGGGTTAGGGTTAGGGTTAGGGTTAGGGTTAGGGTTAGGGTTAGGGTTAGGGTTAGGGTTAGGGTTAGGGTTAGGGTTAGGGTTAGGGTTAGGGTTAGGGTTAGGGTTAGGGTTAGGGTTAGGGTTAGGGTTAGGGTTAGGGTTAGGGTTAGGGTTAGGGTTAGGGTTAGGGTTAGGGTTAGGGTTAGGGTTAGGGTTAGGGTTAGGGTTAGGGTTAGGGTTAGGGTTAGGGTTAGGGTTAGGGTTAGGGTTAGGGTTAGGGTTAGGGTTAGGGTTAGGGTTAGGGTTAGGGTTAGGGTTAGGGTTAGGGTTAGGGTTAGGGTTAGGGTTAGGGTTAGGGTTAGGGTTAGGGTTAGGGTTAGGGTTAGGGTTAGGGTTAGGGTTAGGGTTAGGGTTAGGGTTAGGGTTAGGGTTAGGGTTAGGGTTAGGGTTAGGGTTAGGGTTAGGGTTAGGGTTAGGGTTAGGGTTAGGGTTAGGGTTAGGGTTAGGGTTAGGGTTAGGGTTAGGGTTAGGGTTAGGGTTAGGGTTAGGGTTAGGGTTAGGGTTAGGGTTAGGGTTAGGGTTAGGGTTAGGGTTAGGGTTAGGGTTAGGGTTAGGGTTAGGGTTAGGGTTAGGGTTAGGGTTAGGGTTAGGGTTAGGGTTAGGGTTAGGGTTAGGGTTAGGGTTAGGGTTAGGGTTAGGGTTAGGGTTAGGGTTAGGGTTAGGGTTAGGGTTAGGGTTAGGGTTAGGGTTAGGGTTAGGGTTAGGGTTAGGGTTAGGGTTAGGGTTAGGGTTAGGGTTAGGGTTAGGGTTAGGGTTAGGGTTAGGGTTAGGGTTAGGGTTAGGGTTAGGGTTAGGGTTAGGGTTAGGGTTAGGGTTAGGGTTAGGGTTAGGGTTAGGGTTAGGGTTAGGGTTAGGGTTAGGGTTAGGGTTAGGGTTAGGGTTAGGGTTAGGGTTAGGGTTAGGGTTAGGGTTAGGGTTAGGGTTAGGGTTAGGGTTAGGGTTAGGGTTAGGGTTAGGGTTAGGGTTAGGGTTAGGGTTAGGGTTAGGGTTAGGGTTAGGGTTAGGGTTAGGGTTAGGGTTAGGGTTAGGGTTAGGGTTAGGGTTAGGGTTAGGGTTAGGGTTAGGGTTAGGGTTAGGGTTAGGGTTAGGGTTAGGGTTAGGGTTAGGGTTAGGGTTAGGGTTAGGGTTAGGGTTAGGGTTAGGGTTAGGGTTAGGGTTAGGGTTAGGGTTAGGGTTAGGGTTAGGGTTAGGGTTAGGGTTAGGGTTAGGGTTAGGGTTAGGGTTAGGGTTAGGGTTAGGGTTAGGGTTAGGGTTAGGGTTAGGGTTAGGGTTAGGGTTAGGGTTAGGGTTAGGGTTAGGGTTAGGGTTAGGGTTAGGGTTAGGGTTAGGGTTAGGGTTAGGGTTAGGGTTAGGGTTAGGGTTAGGGTTAGGGTTAGGGTTAGGGTTAGGGTTAGGGTTAGGGTTAGGGTTAGGGTTAGGGTTAGGGTTAGGGTTAGGGTTAGGGTTAGGGTTAGGGTTAGGGTTAGGGTTAGGGTTAGGGTTAGGGTTAGGGTTAGGGTTAGGGTTAGGGTTAGGGTTAGGGTTAGGGTTAGGGTTAGGGTTAGGGTTAGGGTTAGGGTTAGGGTTAGGGTTAGGGTTAGGGTTAGGGTTAGGGTTAGGGTTAGGGTTAGGGTTAGGGTTAGGGTTAGGGTTAGGGTTAGGGTTAGGGTTAGGGTTAGGGTTAGGGTTAGGGTTAGGGTTAGGGTTAGGGTTAGGGTTAGGGTTAGGGTTAGGGTTAGGGTTAGGGTTAGGGTTAGGGTTAGGGTTAGGGTTAGGGTTAGGGTTAGGGTTAGGGTTAGGGTTAGGGTTAGGGTTAGGGTTAGGGTTAGGGTTAGGGTTAGGGTTAGGGTTAGGGTTAGGGTTAGGGTTAGGGTTAGGGTTAGGGTTAGGGTTAGGGTTAGGGTTAGGGTTAGGGTTAGGGTTAGGGTTAGGGTTAGGGTTAGGGTTAGGGTTAGGGTTAGGGTTAGGGTTAGGGTTAGGGTTAGGGTTAGGGTTAGGGTTAGGGTTAGGGTTAGGGTTAGGGTTAGGGTTAGGGTTAGGGTTAGGGTTAGGGTTAGGGTTAGGGTTAGGGTTAGGGTTAGGGTTAGGGTTAGGGTTAGGGTTAGGGTTAGGGTTAGGGTTAGGGTTAGGGTTAGGGTTAGGGTTAGGGTTAGGGTTAGGGTTAGGGTTAGGGTTAGGGTTAGGGTTAGGGTTAGGGTTAGGGTTAGGGTTAGGGTTAGGGTTAGGGTTAGGGTTAGGGTTAGGGTTAGGGTTAGGGTTAGGGTTAGGGTTAGGGTTAGGGTTAGGGTTAGGGTTAGGGTTAGGGTTAGGGTTAGGGTTAGGGTTAGGGTTAGGGTTAGGGTTAGGGTTAGGGTTAGGGTTAGGGTTAGGGTTAGGGTTAGGGTTAGGGTTAGGGTTAGGGTTAGGGTTAGGGTTAGGGTTAGGGTTAGGGTTAGGGTTAGGGTTAGGGTTAGGGTTAGGGTTAGGGTTAGGGTTAGGGTTAGGGTTAGGGTTAGGGTTAGGGTTAGGGTTAGGGTTAGGGTTAGGGTTAGGGTTAGGGTTAGGGTTAGGGTTAGGGTTAGGGTTAGGGTTAGGGTTAGGGTTAGGGTTAGGGTTAGGGTTAGGGTTAGGGTTAGGGTTAGGGTTAGGGTTAGGGTTAGGGTTAGGGTTAGGGTTAGGGTTAGGGTTAGGGTTAGGGTTAGGGTTAGGGTTAGGGTTAGGGTTAGGGTTAGGGTTAGGGTTAGGGTTAGGGTTAGGGTTAGGGTTAGGGTTAGGGTTAGGGTTAGGGTTAGGGTTAGGGTTAGGGTTAGGGTTAGGGTTAGGGTTAGGGTTAGGGTTAGGGTTAGGGTTAGGGTTAGGGTTAGGGTTAGGGTTAGGGTTAGGGTTAGGGTTAGGGTTAGGGTTAGGGTTAGGGTTAGGGTTAGGGTTAGGGTTAGGGTTAGGGTTAGGGTTAGGGTTAGGGTTAGGGTTAGGGTTAGGGTTAGGGTTAGGGTTAGGGTTAGGGTTAGGGTTAGGGTTAGGGTTAGGGTTAGGGTTAGGGTTAGGGTTAGGGTTAGGGTTAGGGTTAGGGTTAGGGTTAGGGTTAGGGTTAGGGTTAGGGTTAGGGTTAGGGTTAGGGTTAGGGTTAGGGTTAGGGTTAGGGTTAGGGTTAGGGTTAGGGTTAGGGTTAGGGTTAGGGTTAGGGTTAGGGTTAGGGTTAGGGTTAGGGTTAGGGTTAGGGTTAGGGTTAGGGTTAGGGTTAGGGTTAGGGTTAGGGTTAGGGTTAGGGTTAGGGTTAGGGTTAGGGTTAGGGTTAGGGTTAGGGTTAGGGTTAGGGTTAGGGTTAGGGTTAGGGTTAGGGTTAGGGTTAGGGTTAGGGTTAGGGTTAGGGTTAGGGTTAGGGTTAGGGTTAGGGTTAGGGTTAGGGTTAGGGTTAGGGTTAGGGTTAGGGTTAGGGTTAGGGTTAGGGTTAGGGTTAGGGTTAGGGTTAGGGTTAGGGTTAGGGTTAGGGTTAGGGTTAGGGTTAGGGTTAGGGTTAGGGTTAGGGTTAGGGTTAGGGTTAGGGTTAGGGTTAGGGTTAGGGTTAGGGTTAGGGTTAGGGTTAGGGTTAGGGTTAGGGTTAGGGTTAGGGTTAGGGTTAGGGTTAGGGTTAGGGTTAGGGTTAGGGTTAGGGTTAGGGTTAGGGTTAGGGTTAGGGTTAGGGTTAGGGTTAGGGTTAGGGTTAGGGTTAGGGTTAGGGTTAGGGTTAGGGTTAGGGTTAGGGTTAGGGTTAGGGTTAGGGTTAGGGTTAGGGTTAGGGTTAGGGTTAGGGTTAGGGTTAGGGTTAGGGTTAGGGTTAGGGTTAGGGTTAGGGTTAGGGTTAGGGTTAGGGTTAGGGTTAGGGTTAGGGTTAGGGTTAGGGTTAGGGTTAGGGTTAGGGTTAGGGTTAGGGTTAGGGTTAGGGTTAGGGTTAGGGTTAGGGTTAGGGTTAGGGTTAGGGTTAGGGTTAGGGTTAGGGTTAGGGTTAGGGTTAGGGTTAGGGTTAGGGTTAGGGTTAGGGTTAGGGTTAGGGTTAGGGTTAGGGTTAGGGTTAGGGTTAGGGTTAGGGTTAGGGTTAGGGTTAGGGTTAGGGTTAGGGTTAGGGTTAGGGTTAGGGTTAGGGTTAGGGTTAGGGTTAGGGTTAGGGTTAGGGTTAGGGTTAGGGTTAGGGTTAGGGTTAGGGTTAGGGTTAGGGTTAGGGTTAGGGTTAGGGTTAGGGTTAGGGTTAGGGTTAGGGTTAGGGTTAGGGTTAGGGTTAGGGTTAGGGTTAGGGTTAGGGTTAGGGTTAGGGTTAGGGTTAGGGTTAGGGTTAGGGTTAGGGTTAGGGTTAGGGTTAGGGTTAGGGTTAGGGTTAGGGTTAGGGTTAGGGTTAGGGTTAGGGTTAGGGTTAGGGTTAGGGTTAGGGTTAGGGTTAGGGTTAGGGTTAGGGTTAGGGTTAGGGTTAGGGTTAGGGTTAGGGTTAGGGTTAGGGTTAGGGTTAGGGTTAGGGTTAGGGTTAGGGTTAGGGTTAGGGTTAGGGTTAGGGTTAGGGTTAGGGTTAGGGTTAGGGTTAGGGTTAGGGTTAGGGTTAGGGTTAGGGTTAGGGTTAGGGTTAGGGTTAGGGTTAGGGTTAGGGTTAGGGTTAGGGTTAGGGTTAGGGTTAGGGTTAGGGTTAGGGTTAGGGTTAGGGTTAGGGTTAGGGTTAGGGTTAGGGTTAGGGTTAGGGTTAGGGTTAGGGTTAGGGTTAGGGTTAGGGTTAGGGTTAGGGTTAGGGTTAGGGTTAGGGTTAGGGTTAGGGTTAGGGTTAGGGTTAGGGTTAGGGTTAGGGTTAGGGTTAGGGTTAGGGTTAGGGTTAGGGTTAGGGTTAGGGTTAGGGTTAGGGTTAGGGTTAGGGTTAGGGTTAGGGTTAGGGTTAGGGTTAGGGTTAGGGTTAGGGTTAGGGTTAGGGTTAGGGTTAGGGTTAGGGTTAGGGTTAGGGTTAGGGTTAGGGTTAGGGTTAGGGTTAGGGTTAGGGTTAGGGTTAGGGTTAGGGTTAGGGTTAGGGTTAGGGTTAGGGTTAGGGTTAGGGTTAGGGTTAGGGTTAGGGTTAGGGTTAGGGTTAGGGTTAGGGTTAGGGTTAGGGTTAGGGTTAGGGTTAGGGTTAGGGTTAGGGTTAGGGTTAGGGTTAGGGTTAGGGTTAGGGTTAGGGTTAGGGTTAGGGTTAGGGTTAGGGTTAGGGTTAGGGTTAGGGTTAGGGTTAGGGTTAGGGTTAGGGTTAGGGTTAGGGTTAGGGTTAGGGTTAGGGTTAGGGTTAGGGTTAGGGTTAGGGTTAGGGTTAGGGTTAGGGTTAGGGTTAGGGTTAGGGTTAGGGTTAGGGTTAGGGTTAGGGTTAGGGTTAGGTTAGGGTTAG
>NW_026633887.1:0-12092 GCF_029227915.1 Hydractinia symbiolongicarpus | reverse complement strand
ACCCTAACCCTAACCCTAACCCTAACCCTAACCCTAACCCTAACCCTAACCCTAACCCTAACCCTAACCCTAACCCTAACCCTAACCCTAACCCTAACCCTAACCCTAACCCTAACCCTAACCCTAACCCTAACCCTAACCCTAACCCTAACCCTAACCCTAACCCTAACCCTAACCCTAACCCTAACCCTAACCCTAACCCTAACCCTAACCCTAACCCTAACCCTAACCCTAACCCTAACCCTAACCCTAACCCTAACCCTAACCCTAACCCTAACCCTAACCCTAACCCTAACCCTAACCCTAACCCTAACCCTAACCCTAACCCTAACCCTAACCCTAACCCTAACCCTAACCCTAACCCTAACCCTAACCCTAACCCTAACCCTAACCCTAACCCTAACCCTAACCCTAACCCTAACCCTAACCCTAACCCTAACCCTAACCCTAACCCTAACCCTAACCCTAACCCTAACCCTAACCCTAACCCTAACCCTAACCCTAACCCTAACCCTAACCCTAACCCTAACCCTAACCCTAACCCTAACCCTAACCCTAACCCTAACCCTAACCCTAACCCTAACCCTAACCCTAACCCTAACCCTAACCCTAACCCTAACCCTAACCCTAACCCTAACCCTAACCCTAACCCTAACCCTAACCCTAACCCTAACCCTAACCCTAACCCTAACCCTAACCCTAACCCTAACCCTAACCCTAACCCTAACCCTAACCCTAACCCTAACCCTAACCCTAACCCTAACCCTAACCCTAACCCTAACCCTAACCCTAACCCTAACCCTAACCCTAACCCTAACCCTAACCCTAACCCTAACCCTAACCCTAACCCTAACCCTAACCCTAACCCTAACCCTAACCCTAACCCTAACCCTAACCCTAACCCTAACCCTAACCCTAACCCTAACCCTAACCCTAACCCTAACCCTAACCCTAACCCTAACCCTAACCCTAACCCTAACCCTAACCCTAACCCTAACCCTAACCCTAACCCTAACCCTAACCCTAACCCTAACCCTAACCCTAACCCTAACCCTAACCCTAACCCTAACCCTAACCCTAACCCTAACCCTAACCCTAACCCTAACCCTAACCCTAACCCTAACCCTAACCCTAACCCTAACCCTAACCCTAACCCTAACCCTAACCCTAACCCTAACCCTAACCCTAACCCTAACCCTAACCCTAACCCTAACCCTAACCCTAACCCTAACCCTAACCCTAACCCTAACCCTAACCCTAACCCTAACCCTAACCCTAACCCTAACCCTAACCCTAACCCTAACCCTAACCCTAACCCTAACCCTAACCCTAACCCTAACCCTAACCCTAACCCTAACCCTAACCCTAACCCTAACCCTAACCCTAACCCTAACCCTAACCCTAACCCTAACCCTAACCCTAACCCTAACCCTAACCCTAACCCTAACCCTAACCCTAACCCTAACCCTAACCCTAACCCTAACCCTAACCCTAAACCCCGGACTCGGCCCGAATAGTCAAAAGTATACAAAGAAAGTACCCAGGGAGTAAACTCATTTCCCGAACGATTTTTTAAAATATTTTTTCACCATAAAACGCATGAGACTTGTAGTTTTCAAAAATGTTTTCATATTTGATGGGACGCTGAATAAAAGAAGTTTAATCGCCTGCAAACGAAAACCCGCGATTTCCCGTAAATCCCGGGCTTGGCCCGTATAGTCAAAAGTATACAAAGAAAGTACCCAGGGAGTAAACTCATTTTCCAAACGATTTTTTAAATTATTATTTCACCACTAAAGCCCATGAGACTTGTAGTTCTTAAAAATGTTTTCATTTTTGATGAGACGCTGAATAAAAGAAGTTTAATCGCCGGCAAACGAAAACCCGCGATTTCCCGTAAATCGCGGATTCGGCCCGTATAGTCAAAAGTATACAAGGAAAGTACCCAGTGAGTAAACTCATTTCCCGAACGAATTTTTAAATTAATTTTTCACCACTAAAACGCATAAGACTTGTAGTTTTGAAAAATGTTTTCATTTTTGATGAGACGCTGAATAAAAGAAGTTTAATCGCCGGCAAACGAAAACCCGCGATTTCCCGTAAATCGCGGCTTGGCCCGTATAGTCAAAAGTATACAAAGAAAGTACCCAGTGAGTAAACTCATTTCCGAACGAATTTTTAAATTATTTTTTCACCACTAAAACGCGTGAGACTTGTAGTTTTCAAAAATGTTTTCATTTTTGATGAGACGCTGAATAAAAGAAGTTTAATCGCCGGCAAACAAAAACCCGCCATTTCCCGTAAACCCCGGACTCGGCCCGAATAGTCAAAAGTATACAAAGAAAGTACCCAGGGAGTAAACTCATTTCCCGAACGATTTTTTAAAATATTTTTTCACCATAAAACGGATGAGACTTGTAGTTTTCAAAAATGTTTTCATATTTGATGGGACGCTAATTAAAAGAAGTTTAATCGCCTGCAAACGAAAACCCGCGATTTCCCGTAAATCCCGGGCTTGGCCCGTATAGTCAAAAGTATACAAAGAAAGTACCCAGGGAGTAAACTCATTTCCCGAACGATTTTTTAAATTATTTTTTCACCACTGAAACGCATGAGACTTGTAGTTTTCAAAAATGTTTTCATTTTTGATGAGACGCTTAATAAAAGAGGTTTAATCGCCGACAAACGAAAACCCGCGATTTCCCGTAAATCCCGGGCTTGGCCCGTATAGTCGAATGTATACAAAGATAGTACCCTGTCAGTAAACTCATTTCCAGAACGATTTTTTAAATTATTTTTTCACCACTAAAGCGCATAAGACTTGTAGTTTTGAAAAATGTTTTCATTTTTGATGAGACGCTGAATAAAAGAAGTTTAATCGCCGGCAAACGAAAACCCGCGATTTCCCGTAAATCGCGGCTTGGCCCGTAAAGTCAAAAGTATACAAAGAAAGTACCCAGGGAGTAAACTCATTTCCCGAACGATTTTTTAAATTATTTTTTCACCACTAAAACGCATGAGACTTGTAGTTTTCAAAAATGTTTTCATTTTTAATGAGACGCTGAATAAAAGAAGTTTAATCGCCGGCAAACGAAAACGCGCGATTACCCGTAAATCCCGGATTCGGCCAGTATAGTCAAAAGTATACAAGGAAAGTAACCAGTGAGTAAACTCATTTCCCGAACGAATTTTTAAATTCTTTTTTCACCACTAAAACGCATGAAACTTGTAGTTTTCAAAAATGTTTTCATTTTTGATGAGACGCTGAATAAAAGAAGTTTAATCGCCGGCAAACCAAAACCCGCCATTTCCCGTAAACCCCGGACTCGGCCCGAATAGTCAAAAGTATACAAAGAAAGTACCCAGGGAGTAAACTTATTTCCCGAACGATTTTTTAAAATATTTTTTCACCATAAAACGCATGAGACTTGTAGTTTTCAAAAATGTTTTCATATTTGATGGGACGCTGAATAAAAGAAGTTTAATCGCCGGCAAACGAAAACCCGCAATTTCCCGTAAATCCCGGGCTTGGCCCGTATATTCAAAAGTATACAAAGAAAGTACCCAGGGAGTAAACTCATTTCCCGAACGATTTTTTAAATTATTTTTTCACCACTAAAACGCATGAAACTTGTAGTTTTCAAAAATGTTTTCATTTTTAATGAGACGCTGAATAAAAGAAGTTTAATCGCCGGCAAACGAAAACGCGCGATTACCCGTAAATCCCGGATTCGGCCAGTATAGTCAAAAGTATACAAGGAAAGTAACCAGTGAGTAAACTCATTTCCCGAACGAATTTTTAAATTCTTTTTTCACCACTAAAACGCATGATACTTGTAGTTTTCAAAAATGTTTTCATTTTTGATGAGACGCTGAATAAAAGAAGTTTAATCGCCGGCAAACCAAAACCCGCCATTTCCCGTAAACCCCGGACTCGGCCCGAATAGTCAAAAGTATACAAAGAAAGTACCCAGGGAGTAAACTTATTTCCCGAACGATTTTTTAAAATATTTTTTCACCATAAAACGCATGAGACTTGTAGTTTTCAAAAATGTTTTCATATTTGATGGGACGCTGAATAAAAGAAGTTTAATCGCCGGCAATCGAAAACCCGCGATTTCCCGTAAATCCCGGGCTAGCCCCGTATATTCAAAAGTATACAAAGAAAGTACCCAGGGAGTAAACTCATTTCCCGAACGATTTTTTAAATTATTTTTTCACCACTAAAACGCATGAGACTTGTAGTTTTGAAAAATGTTTTCATTTTTGATGAGACGCTGAATAAAAGAAGTTTAATCGCCGGCAAACGAAAACCCGCGATTTCCCGTAAATCGCGGCTTGGCCCGTATAGTCAAAAGTATACAAAGAAAGTACCCAGGGAGTAAACTCATTTCCCGAACGATTTTTTAAATTATTTTTTCACCACTAAAACGCATGAGACTTGTAGTTTTCAAAAATGTTTTCATTTTTAATGAGACGTTGAATAAAAGAAGTTTAATCGCCGGCAAACGAAAACGCGCGATTACCCGTAAATCCCGGATTCGGCCAGTATAGTCAAAAGTATACAAGGAAAGTAACCAGTGAGTAAACTCATTTCCCGAACGAATTTTTAAATTCTTTTTTCACCACTAAAACGCATGAGACTTGTAGTTTTCAAAAATGTTTTCATTTTTGATGAGACGCTGAATAAAAGAAGTTTAATCGCCGGCAAACCAAAACCCGCCATTTCCCGTAAACCCCGGACTCGGCCCGAATAGTCAAAAGTATACAAAGAAAGTACCCAGGGAGTAAACGTATTTCCCGAACGATTTTTTAAAATATTTTTTCACCATAAAACGCATGAGACTTGTAGTTTTCAAAAATGTTTTCATATTTGATGGGACGCTGAATAAAAGAAGTTTAATCGCCGGCAAACGAAAACCCGCGATTTCCCGTAAATCCCGGGCTTGGCCCGTATATTCAAAAGTATACAAAGAAAGTACCCAGGGAGTAAACTCATTTCCCGAACGATTTTTTAAAATATTTTTTCACCACTAAAACGCATGAGACTTGTAGTTTTCAAAAATGTTTTCATTTTTAATGAGACGCTGAATAAAAGAAGTTTAATCGCCGGCAAACGAAAACGCGCGATTACGCGTAAATCCCGGATTCGGCCAGTATAGTCAAAAGTATACAAGGAAAGTAACCAGTGAGTAAACTCATTTCCCGAACGAATTTTTAAATTCTTTTTTCACCACTAAAACGCATGAGACTTGTAGTTTTCAAAAATGTTTTCATTTTTGATGAGACGCTTAATAAAAGAGGTTTAATCGCCGATAAACGAAAACCCGCGATTTCCCGTAAATCCCGGGTTTGGCCCGTATAGTCGAATGTATACAAAGATAGTACCCTGTCAGTAAACTCATTTCCAGAACGATTTTTTAAATTATTTTTTCACCACTAAAACGCATAAGACTTGTAGTTTTTAAAAATGTTTTCATTTTTGATGAGACGCTGAATAAAAGAAGTTTATTCGCAGGCAAACGAAAACCCGCGATTTCCCGTAAATCGCGGGCTTGGCCCGTATAGTCAAAAGTATACAAAGAAAGTACCCAGGGAGTAAACTCATTTCCCGAACGATTTTTTAAATTATTTTTTCACCACTAAAACGCATGAGACTTGTAGTTTTCAAAAATGTTTTCATTTTTGATGAGACGCTGAATAAAAGAAGTTTAATCGCCGGCAAACGAAAACCTGCGATTTCCCGTAAATCCCGGACTCGGCCCGTATAGTCAAAAGTATACAAAGAAAGTACCCAGGGAGTAAACTCATTTTCCAAACGATTTTTTAAATTATTATTTCACCACTAAAGCCCATGAGACTTGTAGTTTTTAAAAATGTTTTCATTTTTGATGAGACGCTGAATAAAAGAAGTTTAATCGCCGGCAAACGAAAACGCGCGATTACCCGTAAATCCCGGATTCGGCCAGTATAGTCAAAAGTATACAAGGAAAGTACCCAGTGAGTAAACTCATTTCCCGAACGAATTTTTAAATTATTTTTTCACCACTAAAACGCATGACACTTGTAGTTTTCAAAAATGTTTTCGTTTTTGATGAGACGCTGATTAAAAGAAGTTTAATCGCCGGCAAACGAAAACCTGCGATTTCCCTTAAATCCTGGACTCGGCCTGTATAGCCAAAAGTATACAAAGAAAGTACCCAGGGTGTAAACTCATTTCCCGAACGATTTTTTAAATTATTTTTTCACCACTAAAACGCATGAGACTTGTAGTTTTCAAAAATGTTTTCATTTTTGATGAGACGCTGAATAAAAGAAGTTTAATCGCCGGCAAATGAAAACCCGCCATTTCCCGTAAACCCCGGACTTGGCCCGCATAGTCAAAAGTATACAAAGAAAGTACCCAGGGAGTAAACTCATTTCCCGAACGATTTTTTAAAATATTTTTTCACCATAAAACGCATGAGACTTGTAGTTTTTAAAAATGTTTTCATATTTGATGGAACGCTGAATAAAAGAAGTTTAATCGCCGGCAAACGAAAACCCGCGATTTCCCGTAAATCCCGGGCTTGGCCCGTATAGTCGAATGTATACAAAGAAAGTACCCTGTCAGTAAACTCATTTCCCGAACGATTTTTTAAAATATTTTTTCACCACTAAAACGCATGAGACTTGTAGTTTTCAAAAATGTTTTCATTTTTGATGAGACGCTTAATAAAAGAGGTTTAATCGCCGGCAAACGAAAACCCGCGATTTCCCGTAAATCCCGGGCTTGGCCCGTATAGTCGAATGTAAACAAAGAAAGTACCCTGTCAGTAAACTCATTTCCAGAACGATTTTTTAAATTATTTTTTCACCACTAAAACGCATAAGACTTGTAGTTTTTAAAAATGTTTTCATTTTTGATAAGACGCTGAATAAAAGAAGTTTAATCGCCGGCAAACGAAAACCCGCGATTTCCCGTAAATCGCGGGCTTGGCCCGTATAGTCAAAAGTATACAAAGAAAGTACCCAAGGAGTAAACTCATTTCCCGAACGATTTTTTAAATTATTTTTTCACCACTAAAACGCATGAGACTTGTAGTTTTTAAAAATGTTTTCATTTTTGATGAGACGCTGAATAAAAGAAGTTTAATCGCCGGCAAACGAAAACCCGCGATTTCCCGTAAATCGCGGGTTTGGCCCGTATAGTCAAAAGTATACAAGGAAAGTACCAACTGAGTAAACTCATTTCCCGAACGATTTTTTAAATTATTTTTTCACCACTAAAACGCATGAGACTTGTAGTTTTCAAAAATGTTTTCATTTTTGATGAGACGCTGAATAAAAGAAGTTTAATCGCCGGCAAATGAAAACCCGCCATTTCCCGTAAACCCCGGACTTGGCCCGCATAGTCAAAAGTATACAAAGAAAGTACCCAGGGAGTAAACTCATTTCCCGAACGATTTTTTAAAATATTTTTTCACCATAAAACGCATGAGACTTGTAGTTTTTAAAAATGTTTTTATTTTTGATGAGACGCTTAATAAAAGAGGTTTAATCGCCGATAAACGAAAACCCGCGATTTCCCGTAAATCCCGGGCTTGGCCCGTATAGTCGAATGTATACAGAGATAGTACCCTGTCAGTAAACTCATTTCCAGAACGATTTTTTTAATTATTTTTTCACCACTAAAACGCATAAGACTTGTAGTTTTTAAAAATGTTTTCATTTTTGATGAGACGCTGAATAAAAGAAGTTTAATCGCCGGCAAACGAAAACCCGCGATTTCCCGTAAATCGCAGGCTTGGCCCGTATAGTCAAAAGTGTACAAAGAAAGTACCCAGGGAGTAAACTCATTTCCCGAACGATTTTTTAAATTATTTTTTCACCACTAAAACGCATGAGACTTGTAGTTTTCAAAAATGTTTTCATTTTTGATGAGACGCTGAATAAAAGAAGTTTAATTGCCGGCAAGTGGAAACCTGCGATTTCCCGTAAATCCCGGACTCGGCCCGTATAGTCAAAAGTATACAAAGAAAGTACCCAGGGAGTAAACTCATTTTCCAAACGATTTTTTAAATTATTATTTCACCACTAAAGCCCATGAGACTTGTAGTTTTTAAAAATGTTTTCATTTTTGATGAGACGCTGAATAAAAGAAGTTTAATCGCCGGCAAACGAAAACGCGCGATTACCCGTAAATCCCGGATTCGGCCAGTATAGTCAAAAGTATACAAGGAAAGTACCCAGTGAGTAAACTCATTTCCCGAACGAATTTTTAAATTATTTTTTCACCACTAAAACGCATGACACTTGTAGTTTTCAAAAATGTTTTCATTTTTGATGAGACGCTGATTAAAAGAAGTTTAATTGCCGGCAAACGAAAACCTGCGATTTCCCTTAAATCCTGGACTCGGCCTGTATAGCCAAAAGTATACAAAGAAAGTACCCAGGGTGTAAACTCATTTCCCGAACGATTTTTTAAATTATTTTTTCACCACTAAAACGCATGAGACTTGTAGTTTTCAAAAATGTTTTCATTTTTGATGAAACGCTGAATAAAAGAAGTTTAATCGCCGGCAAACGAAAACCCGCGATTTCCCGTAAATCCCAGGCTTGGCCCGTATAGTCGAATGTATACAAAAAAAGTACCCTGTCAGTAAACTCATTTCCCGAACGATTTTTTAAAATATTTTTTCACCACTAAAACGCATAAGACTTGTAGTTTTTAAAAATGTTTTCATTTTTGATAAGACGCTGAATAAAAGAAGTTTAATCGCCGGCAAACGAAAACCCGCGATTTCCCGTAAATCGCGGGCTTGGCCCGTATAGTCAAAAGTATACAAAGAAAGTACCCAAGGAGTAAACTCATTTCCCGAACGATTTTTTAAATTATTTTTTCACCACTAAAACGCATGAGACTTGTAGTTTTTAAAAATGTTTTCATTTTTGATGAGACGCTGAATAAAAGAAGTTTAATCGCCGGCAAACGAAAACCCGCGATTTCCCGTAAATCGCGGGCTTGGCCCGTATAGTCAAAAGTATACAAGGAAAGTACCAAGTGAGTAAACTCATTTCCAGAACGAATTTTTAAATTATTTTTTCACCCCTAAAACGCATGAGACTTGTAGTTTTCAAAAATGTTTTCATTTTTGATGAAACGCGGAATAAAAGAAGTTTAATCGCCGGCAAACGAATACCTGCGATTTCCCTTAAATCCTGGACTCGGCCCGTATAGTCAAAAGTATACAAAGAAAGTACCCAGGGAGTAAACTCATTTCCCGAACGATTTTTTAAATTATTTTTTCACCACTAAAACGCATGAGACTTGTAGTTTTCAAAAATGTTTTTATTTTTGATGAGACGCTTAATAAAAGAGGTTTAATCGCCGATAAACGAAAACCCGCGATTTCCCGTAAATCCCGGGCTTGGCCCGTATAGTCGAATGTATACAGAGATAGTACCCTGTCAGTAAACTCATTTCCAGAACGATTTTTTTAATTATTTTTTCACCACTAAAACGCATAAGACTTGTAGTTTTTAAAAATGTTTTCATTTTTGATGAGACGCTGAATAAAAGAAGTTTAATCGCCGGCAAACGAAAACCCGCGATTTCCCGTAAATCGCGGGCTTGGCCCGTATAGTCAAAAGTATACAAAGAAAGTACCCAGGGAGTAAACTCATTTCCCGAACGATTTTTTAAATTATTTTTTCACCACTAAAACGCATGAGACTTGTAGTTTTCAAAAATGTTTTCATTTTTGATGAGACGCTGAATAAAAGAAGTTTAATCGCCGGCAAACGAAAACCTGCGATTTCCCGTAAATCCCGGACTCGGCCCGTATAGTCAAAAGTATACAAAGAAAGTACCCAGGGAGTAAACTCATTTTCCAAACGATTTTTTAAATTATTATTTCACCACTAAAGCCCATGAGACTTGTAGTTTTTAAAAATGTTTTCATTTTTGATGAGACGCTGAATAAAAGAAGTTTAATCGCCGGCAAACGAAAACGCCCGATTACCCGTAAATCCCGGATTCGGCCAGTATAGTCAAAAGTATACAAGGAAAGTACCCAGTGAGTAAACTCATTTCCCGAACGAATTTTTAAATTATTTTTTCACCACTAAAACGCATGACACTTGTAGTTTTCAAAAATGTTTTCATTTTTGATGAGACGCTGAATAAAAGAAGTTTAATCGCCGGCAAACGAAAACCTGCGATTTCCCGTAAATCCCGGACTCGGCCCGTATAGTCAAAAGTATACAAAGAAAGTACCCAGGGAGTAAACTCATTTTCCAAACGATTTTTTAAATTATTATTTCACCACTAAAGCCCATGAGACTTGTAGTTTTTAAAAATGTTTTCATTTTTGATGAGACGCTGAATAAAAGAAGTTTAATCGCCGGCAAACGAAAACCCGCGATTTTCCGTAAATCGCGGGCTTGGCCCGTATAGTCAAAAGTATACAAAGAAAGTACCCAAGGAGTAAACTCATTTCCCGAACGATTTTTTAAATTATTTTTTTACCACTAAAACGCATGAGACTTGTAGTTTTTAAAAATGTTTTCATTTTTGATGAGACGCTGAATAAAAGAAGTTTAATCGCCGGCAAACGAAAACCCGCGATTTCCCGTAAATCGCGGGCTTGGCCCGTATAGTCAAAAGTATACAAGGAAAGTACCCAGTGAGTAAACTCATTTCCCGAACGAATTTGTAAATTATTTTTTCACCCCTAAAACGCATGAGACTTGTAGTTTTCAAAAATGTTTTTATTTTTGATGAAACGCGGAATAAAAGAAGTTTAATCGCCAGCAAACGAATACCTGCGATTTCCCTTAAATCCTGGACTCGGCCCGTATAGTCAAAAGTATACAAAGAAAGTACCCAGGGAGTAAACTCATTTTCCAAACGATTTTTTAAAATATTTTTTCACCATAAAACGCATGAGACTAGTAGTTTTCAAAAATGTTTTCATATTTGATGGGACGCTGAATAAAAGAAGTTTAATCGCCGACAAACGAAAACCCGCGATTTCCCGTAAATCCCGGGCGTGGCCCGTATAGTCAAAAGTATACAAAGAAAGTACCCAGGGAGTAAACTCATTTCCCGAACGATTTTTTAAATTATTTTTTCACCACTAAAACGCATGAGACTTGTAGTTTTCAAAAATGTTTTCATATTTGATGGGACGCTGAATAAAAAAAGTTTAATCGCCGGCAAACGAAAACCCGCGATTTCCCGTAAATCCCGGGCTTGGCCCGTATAGTCAAAAGTATACAAAGAAAGTACCCAGGGAGTAAACTCATTTCCCGAACGATTTTTTAAATTATTTTTTCACCACTAAAACGCATGAGACTTGTAGTTTTTAAAAATGTTTTCATTTTTGATGAGACGCTGAATAAAAGAAGTTTAATTGCCGGCAAACGAAAACCCGCGATTACCCGCAAATCCCGGATTCGGCCCGTATAGTCAAAAGTATACAAGGAAAGTACCCAGTGAGTAAACTCGTTTCCCGAACGAATTTTTAAATTATTTTTTCACCACTAAAACGCATGAGACTTGTAGTTTTCAAAAATGTTTTCATTTTTGATGAGACGCTGAATAAAAGAAGTTTAATCGCCGGCAAACAAAAACCCGCCATTTCCCGTAAACCCCGGACTCGGCCCGAATAGTCAAAAGTATACAAAGAAAGTACCAAGGGAGTAAACTCATTTCCCGAACGATTTTTTAAAATATTTTTTTCACATAAAACGCATGAGACTTGTAGTTTTCAAAAATGTTTTCATATTTGATTGGACGCTGAATAAAAGAAGTTTAATCGCCGGCAAACGAAAACCCGCGATTTCCCGTAAATCCCGGGCTTGGCCCGTATAGTCAAAAGTATACAAAGAAAGTACCCAGGGAGTAAACTCATTTCCCGAACGATTTTTTAAATTATTTTTTCACCACTAAAACGCATGAGACTTGTAGTTTTTAAAAATGTTTTCATTTTTGATGAGAGGCTTAATAAAAGAGGTTTAATCGCCGACAAACGAAAACCCGCGATTTCCCGTAAATCCCAGGCTTGGCCCGTATAGTCGAATGTATACAAAGATAGTACCCTGTCAGT
>NW_026633885.1:0-15044 GCF_029227915.1 Hydractinia symbiolongicarpus | reverse complement strand
ACCCTAACCCTAACCCTAACCCTAACCCTAACCCTAACCCTAACCCTAACCCTAACCCTAACCCTAACCCTAACCCTAACCCTAACCCTAACCCTAACCCTAACCCTAACCCTAACCCTAACCCTAACCCTAACCCTAACCCTAACCCTAACCCTAACCCTAACCCTAACCCTAACCCTAACCCTAACCCTAACCCTAACCCTAACCCTAACCCTAACCCTAACCCTAACCCTAACCCTAACCCTAACCCTAACCCTAACCCTAACCCTAACCCTAACCCTAACCCTAACCCTAACCCTAACCCTAACCCTAACCCTAACCCTAACCCTAACCCTAACCCTAACCCTAACCCTAACCCTAACCCTAACCCTAACCCTAACCCTAACCCTAACCCTAACCCTAACCCTAACCCTAACCCTAACCCTAACCCTAACCCTAACCCTAACCCTAACCCTAACCCTAACCCTAACCCTAACCCTAACCCTAACCCTAACCCTAACCCTAACCCTAACCCTAACCCTAACCCTAACCCTAACCCTAACCCTAACCCTAACCCTAACCCTAACCCTAACCCTAACCCTAACCCTAACCCTAACCCTAACCCTAACCCTAACCCTAACCCTAACCCTAACCCTAACCCTAACCCTAACCCTAACCCTAACCCTAACCCTAACCCTAACCCTAACCCTAACCCTAACCCTAACCCTAACCCTAACCCTAACCCTAACCCTAACCCTAACCCTAACCCTAACCCTAACCCTAACCCTAACCCTAACCCTAACCCTAACCCTAACCCTAACCCTAACCCTAACCCTAACCCTAACCCTAACCCTAACCCTAACCCTAACCCTAACCCTAACCCTAACCCTAACCCTAACCCTAACCCTAACCCTAACCCTAACCCTAACCCTAACCCTAACCCTAACCCTAACCCTAACCCTAACCCTAACCCTAACCCTAACCCTAACCCTAACCCTAACCCTAACCCTAACCCTAACCCTAACCCTAACCCTAACCCTAACCCTAACCCTAACCCTAACCCTAACCCTAACCCTAACCCTAACCCTAACCCTAACCCTAACCCTAACCCTAACCCTAACCCTAACCCTAACCCTAACCCTAACCCTAACCCTAACCCTAACCCTAACCCTAACCCTAACCCTAACCCTAACCCTAACCCTAACCCTAACCCTAACCCTAACCCTAACCCTAACCCTAACCCTAACCCTAACCCTAACCCTAACCCTAACCCTAACCCTAACCCTAACCCTAACCCTAACCCTAACCCTAACCCTAACCCTAACCCTAACCCTAACCCTAACCCTAACCCTAACCCTAACCCTAACCCTAACCCTAACCCTAACCCTAACCCTAACCCTAACCCTAACCCTAACCCTAACCCTAACCCTAACCCTAACCCTAACCCTAACCCTAACCCTAACCCTAACCCTAACCCTAACCCTAACCCTAACCCTAACCCTAACCCTAACCCTAACCCTAACCCTAACCCTAACCCTAACCCTAACCCTAACCCTAACCCTAACCCTAACCCTAACCCTAACCCTAACCCTAACCCTAACCCTAACCCTAACCCTAACCCTAACCCTAACCCTAACCCTAACCCTAACCCTAACCCTAACCCTAACCCTAACCCTAACCCTAACCCTAACCCTAACCCTAACCCTAACCCTAACCCTAACCCTAACCCTAACCCTAACCCTAACCCTAACCCTAACCCTAACCCTAACCCTAACCCTAACCCTAACCCTAACCCTAACCCTAACCCTAACCCTAACCCTAACCCTAACCCTAACCCTAACCCTAACCCTAACCCTAACCCTAACCCTAACCCTAACCCTAACCCTAACCCTAACCCTAACCCTAACCCTAACCCTAACCCTAACCCTAACCCTAACCCTAACCCTAACCCTAACCCTAACCCTAACCCTAACCCTAACCCTAACCCTAACCCTAACCCTAACCCTAACCCTAACCCTAACCCTAACCCTAACCCTAACCCTAACCCTAACCCTAACCCTAACCCTAACCCTAACCCTAACCCTAACCCTAACCCTAACCCTAACCCTAACCCTAACCCTAACCCTAACCCTAACCCTAACCCTAACCCTAACCCTAACCCTAACCCTAACCCTAACCCTAACCCTAACCCTAACCCTAACCCTAACCCTAACCCTAACCCTAACCCTAACCCTAACCCTAACCCTAACCCTAACCCTAACCCTAACCCTAACCCTAACCCTAACCCTAACCCTAACCCTAACCCTAACCCTAACCCTAACCCTAACCCTAACCCTAACCCTAACCCTAACCCTAACCCTAACCCTAACCCTAACCCTAACCCTAACCCTAACCCTAACCCTAACCCTAACCCTAACCCTAACCCTAACCCTAACCCTAACCCTAACCCTAACCCTAACCCTAACCCTAACCCTAACCCTAACCCTAACCCTAACCCTAACCCTAACCCTAACCCTAACCCTAACCCTAACCCTAACCCTAACCCTAACCCTAACCCTAACCCTAACCCTAACCCTAACCCTAACCCTAACCCTAACCCTAACCCTAACCCTAACCCTAACCCTAACCCTAACCCTAACCCTAACCCTAACCCTAACCCTAACCCTAACCCTAACCCTAACCCTAACCCTAACCCTAACCCTAACCCTAACCCTAACCCTAACCCTAACCCTAACCCTAACCCTAACCCTAACCCTAACCCTAACCCTAACCCTAACCCTAACCCTAACCCTAACCCTAACCCTAACCCTAACCCTAACCCTAACCCTAACCCTAACCCTAACCCTAACCCTAACCCTAACCCTAACCCTAACCCTAACCCTAACCCTAACCCTAACCCTAACCCTAACCCTAACCCTAACCCTAACCCTAACCCTAACCCTAACCCTAACCCTAACCCTAACCCTAACCCTAACCCTAACCCTAACCCTAACCCTAACCCTAACCCTAACCCTAACCCTAACCCTAACCCTAACCCTAACCCTAACCCTAACCCTAACCCTAACCCTAACCCTAACCCTAACCCTAACCCTAACCCTAACCCTAACCCTAACCCTAACCCTAACCCTAACCCTAACCCTAACCCTAACCCTAACCCTAACCCTAACCCTAACCCTAACCCTAACCCTAACCCTAACCCTAACCCTAACCCTAACCCTAACCCTAACCCTAACCCTAACCCTAACCCTAACCCTAACCCTAACCCTAACCCTAACCCTAACCCTAACCCTAACCCTAACCCTAACCCTAACCCTAACCCTAACCCTAACCCTAACCCTAACCCTAACCCTAACCCTAACCCTAACCCTAACCCTAACCCTAACCCTAACCCTAACCCTAACCCTAACCCTAACCCTAACCCTAACCCTAACCCTAACCCTAACCCTAACCCTAACCCTAACCCTAACCCTAACCCTAACCCTAACCCTAACCCTAACCCTAACCCTAACCCTAACCCTAACCCTAACCCTAACCCTAACCCTAACCCTAACCCTAACCCTAACCCTAACCCTAACCCTAACCCTAACCCTAACCCTAACCCTAACCCTAACCCTAACCCTAACCCTAACCCTAACCCTAACCCTAACCCTAACCCTAACCCTAACCCTAACCCTAACCCTAACCCTAACCCTAACCCTAACCCTAACCCTAACCCTAACCCTAACCCTAACCCTAACCCTAACCCTAACCCTAACCCTAACCCTAACCCTAACCCTAACCCTAACCCTAACCCTAACCCTAACCCTAACCCTAACCCTAACCCTAACCCTAACCCTAACCCTAACCCTAACCCTAACCCTAACCCTAACCCTAACCCTAACCCTAACCCTAACCCTAACCCTAACCCTAACCCTAACCCTAACCCTAACCCTAACCCTAACCCTAACCCTAACCCTAACCCTAACCCTAACCCTAACCCTAACCCTAACCCTAACCCTAACCCTAACCCTAACCCAACCCTAACCCTAACCCTAACCCTAACCCTAACCCAACCCTAACCCTAACCCTAACCCTAACCCTAACCCTAACCCTAACCCTAACCCTAACCCTAACCCTAACCCTAACCCTAACCCTAACCCTAACCCTAACCCTAACCCTAACCCTAACCCTAACCCTAACCCTAACCCTAACCCTAACCCTAACCCTAACCCTAACCCTAACCCTAACCCTAACCCTAACCCTAACCCTAACCCTAACCCTAACCCTAACCCTAACCCTAACCCTAACCCTAACCCTAACCCTAACCCTAACCCTAACCCTAACCCTAACCCTAACCCTAACCCTAACCCTAACCCTAACCCTAACCCTAACCCTAACCCTAACCCTAACCCTAACCCTAACCCTAACCCTAACCCTAACCCTAACCCTAACCCTAACCCTAACCCTAACCCTAACCCTAACCCTAACCCTAACCCTAACCCTAACCCTAACCCTAACCCTAACCCTAACCCTAACCCTAACCCTAACCCTAACCCTAACCCTAACCCTAACCCTAACCCTAACCCTAACCCTAACCCTAACCCTAACCCTAACCCTAACCCTAACCCTAACCCTAACCCTAACCCTAACCCTAACCCTAACCCTAACCCTAACCCTAACCCTAACCCTAACCCTAACCCTAACCCTAACCCTAACCCTAACCCTAACCCTAACCCTAACCCTAACCCTAACCCTAACCCTAACCCTAACCCTAACCCTAACCCTAACCCTAACCCTAACCCTAACCCTAACCCTAACCCTAACCCTAACCCTAACCCTAACCCTAACCCTAACCCTAACCCTAACCCTAACCCTAACCCTAACCCTAACCCTAACCCTAACCCTAACCCTAACCCTAACCCTAACCCTAACCCTAACCCTAACCCTAACCCTAACCCTAACCCTAACCCTAACCCTAACCCTAACCCTAACCCTAACCCTAACCCTAACCCTAACCCTAACCCTAACCCTAACCCTAACCCTAACCCTAACCCTAACCCTAACCCTAACCCTAACCCTAACCCTAACCCTAACCCTAACCCTAACCCTAACCCTAACCCTAACCCTAACCCTAACCCTAACCCTAACCCTAACCCTAACCCTAACCCTAACCCTAACCCTAACCCTAACCCTAACCCTAACCCTAACCCTAACCCTAACCCTAACCCTAACCCTAACCCTAACCCTAACCCTAACCCTAACCCTAACCCTAACCCTAACCCTAACCCTAACCCTAACCCTAACCCTAACCCTAACCCTAACCCTAACCCTAACCCTAACCCTAACCCTAACCCTAACCCTAACCCTAACCCTAACCCTAACCCTAACCCTAACCCTAACCCTAACCCTAACCCTAACCCTAACCCTAACCCTAACCCTAACCCTAACCCTAACCCTAACCCTAACCCTAACCCTAACCCTAACCCTAACCCTAACCCTAACCCTAACCCTAACCCTAACCCTAACCCTAACCCTAACCCTAACCCTAACCCTAACCCTAACCCTAACCCTAACCCTAACCCTAACCCTAACCCTAACCCTAACCCTAACCCTAACCCTAACCCTAACCCTAACCCTAACCCTAACCCTAACCCTAACCCTAACCCTAACCCTAACCCTAACCCTAACCCTAACCCTAACCCTAACCCTAACCCTAACCCTAACCCTAACCCTAACCCTAACCCTAACCCTAACCCTAACCCTAACCCTAACCCTAACCCTAACCCTAACCCTAACCCTAACCCTAACCCTAACCCTAACCCTAACCCTAACCCTAACCCTAACCCTAACCCTAACCCTAACCCTAACCCTAACCCTAACCCTAACCCTAACCCTAACCCTAACCCTAACCCTAACCCTAACCCTAACCCTAACCCTAACCCTAACCCTAACCCTAACCCTAACCCTAACCCTAACCCTAACCCTAACCCTAACCCTAACCCTAACCCTAACCCTAACCCTAACCCTAACCCTAACCCTAACCCTAACCCTAACCCTAACCCTAACCCTAACCCTAACCCTAACCCTAACCCTAACCCTAACCCTAACCCTAACCCTAACCCTAACCCTAACCCTAACCCTAACCCTAACCCTAACCCTAACCCTAACCCTAACCCTAACCCTAACCCTAACCCTAACCCTAACCCTAACCCTAACCCTAACCCTAACCCTAACCCTAACCCTAACCCTAACCCTAACCCTAACCCTAACCCTAACCCTAACCCTAACCCTAACCCTAACCCTAACCCTAACCCTAACCCTAACCCTAACCCTAACCCTAACCCTAACCCTAACCCTAACCCTAACCCTAACCCTAACCCTAACCCTAACCCTAACCCTAACCCTAACCCTAACCCTAACCCTAACCCTAACCCTAACCCTAACCCTAACCCTAACCCTAACCCTAACCCTAACCCTAACCCTAACCCTAACCCTAACCCTAACCCTAACCCTAACCCTAACCCTAACCCTAACCCTAACCCTAACCCTAACCCTAACCCTAACCCTAACCCTAACCCTAACCCTAACCCTAACCCTAACCCTAACCCTAACCCTAACCCTAACCCTAACCCTAACCCTAACCCTAACCCTAACCCTAACCCTAACCCTAACCCTAACCCTAACCCTAACCCTAACCCTAACCCTAACCCTAACCCTAACCCTAACCCTAACCCTAACCCTAACCCTAACCCTAACCCTAACCCTAACCCTAACCCTAACCCTAACCCTAACCCTAACCCTAACCCTAACCCTAACCCTAACCCTAACCCTAACCCTAACCCTAACCCTAACCCTAACCCTAACCCTAACCCTAACCCTAACCCTAACCCTAACCCTAACCCTAACCCTAACCCTAACCCTAACCCTAACCCTAACCCTAACCCTAACCCTAACCCTAACCCTAACCCTAACCCTAACCCTAACCCTAACCCTAACCCTAACCCTAACCCTAACCCTAACCCTAACCCTAACCCTAACCCTAACCCTAACCCTAACCCTAACCCTAACCCTAACCCTAACCCTAACCCTAACCCTAACCCTAACCCTAACCCTAACCCTAACCCTAACCCTAACCCTAACCCTAACCCTAACCCTAACCCTAACCCTAACCCTAACCCTAACCCTAACCCTAACCCTAACCCTAACCCTAACCCTAACCCTAACCCTAACCCTAACCCTAACCCTAACCCTAACCCTAACCCTAACCCTAACCCTAACCCTAACCCTAACCCTAACCCTAACCCTAACCCTAACCCTAACCCTAACCCTAACCCTAACCCTAACCCTAACCCTAACCCTAACCCTAACCCTAACCCTAACCCTAACCCTAACCCTAACCCTAACCCTAACCCTAACCCTAACCCTAACCCTAACCCTAACCCTAACCCTAACCCTAACCCTAACCCTAACCCTAACCCTAACCCTAACCCTAACCCTAACCCTAACCCTAACCCTAACCCTAACCCTAACCCTAACCCTAACCCTAACCCTAACCCTAACCCTAACCCTAACCCTAACCCTAACCCTAACCCTAACCCTAACCCTAACCCTAACCCTAACCCTAACCCTAACCCTAACCCTAACCCTAACCCTAACCCTAACCCTAACCCTAACCCTAACCCTAACCCTAACCCTAACCCTAACCCTAACCCTAACCCTAACCCTAACCCTAACCCTAACCCTAACCCTAACCCTAACCCTAACCCTAACCCTAACCCTAACCCTAACCCTAACCCTAACCCTAACCCTAACCCTAACCCTAACCCTAACCCTAACCCTAACCCTAACCCTAACCCTAACCCTAACCCTAACCCTAACCCTAACCCTAACCCTAACCCTAACCCTAACCCTAACCCTAACCCTAACCCTAACCCTAACCCTAACCCTAACCCTAACCCTAACCCTAACCCTAACCCTAACCCTAACCCTAACCCTAACCCTAACCCTAACCCTAACCCTAACCCTAACCCTAACCCTAACCCTAACCCTAACCCTAACCCTAACCCTAACCCTAACCCTAACCCTAACCCTAACCCTAACCCTAACCCTAACCCTAACCCTAACCCTAACCCTAACCCTAACCCTAACCCTAACCCTAACCCTAACCCTAACCCTAACCCTAACCCTAACCCTAACCCTAACCCTAACCCTAACCCTAACCCTAACCCTAACCCTAACCCTAACCCTAACCCTAACCCTAACCCTAACCCTAACCCTAACCCTAACCCTAACCCTAACCCTAACCCTAACCCTAACCCTAACCCTAACCCTAACCCTAACCCTAACCCTAACCCTAACCCTAACCCTAACCCTAACCCTAACCCTAACCCTAACCCTAACCCTAACCCTAACCCTAACCCTAACCCTAACCCTAACCCTAACCCTAACCCTAACCCTAACCCTAACCCTAACCCTAACCCTAACCCTAACCCTAACCCTAACCCTAACCCTAACCCTAACCCTAACCCTAACCCTAACCCTAACCCTAACCCTAACCCTAACCCTAACCCTAACCCTAACCCTAACCCTAACCCTAACCCTAACCCTAACCCTAACCCTAACCCTAACCCTAACCCTAACCCTAACCCTAACCCTAACCCTAACCCTAACCCTAACCCTAACCCTAACCCTAACCCTAACCCTAACCCTAACCCTAACCCTAACCCTAACCCTAACCCTAACCCTAACCCTAACCCTAACCCTAACCCTAACCCTAACCCTAACCCTAACCCTAACCCTAACCCTAACCCTAACCCTAACCCTAACCCTAACCCTAACCCTAACCCTAACCCTAACCCTAACCCTAACCCTAACCCTAACCCTAACCCTAACCCTAACCCTAACCCTAACCCTAACCCTAACCCTAACCCTAACCCTAACCCTAACCCTAACCCTAACCCTAACCCTAACCCTAACCCTAACCCTAACCCTAACCCTAACCCTAACCCTAACCCTAACCCTAACCCTAACCCTAACCCTAACCCTAACCCTAACCCTAACCCTAACCCTAACCCTAACCCTAACCCTAACCCTAACCCTAACCCTAACCCTAACCCTAACCCTAACCCTAACCCTAACCCTAACCCTAACCCTAACCCTAACCCTAACCCTAACCCTAACCCTAACCCTAACCCTAACCCTAACCCTAACCCTAACCCTAACCCTAACCCTAACCCTAACCCTAACCCTAACCCTAACCCTAACCCTAACCCTAACCCTAACCCTAACCCTAACCCTAACCCTAACCCTAACCCTAACCCTAACCCTAACCCTAACCCTAACCCTAACCCTAACCCTAACCCTAACCCTAACCCTAACCCTAACCCTAACCCTAACCCTAACCCTAACCCTAACCCTAACCCTAACCCTAACCCTAACCCTAACCCTAACCCTAACCCTAACCCTAACCCTAACCCTAACCCTAACCCTAACCCTAACCCTAACCCTAACCCTAACCCTAACCCTAACCCTAACCCTAACCCTAACCCTAACCCTAACCCTAACCCTAACCCTAACCCTAACCCTAACCCTAACCCTAACCCTAACCCTAACCCTAACCCTAACCCTAACCCTAACCCTAACCCTAACCCTAACCCTAACCCTAACCCTAACCCTAACCCTAACCCTAACCCTAACCCTAACCCTAACCCTAACCCTAACCCTAACCCTAACCCTAACCCTAACCCTAACCCTAACCCTAACCCTAACCCTAACCCTAACCCTAACCCTAACCCTAACCCTAACCCTAACCCTAACCCTAACCCTAACCCTAACCCTAACCCTAACCCTAACCCTAACCCTAACCCTAACCCTAACCCTAACCCTAACCCTAACCCTAACCCTAACCCTAACCCTAACCCTAACCCTAACCCTAACCCTAACCCTAACCCTAACCCTAACCCTAACCCTAACCCTAACCCTAACCCTAACCCTAACCCTAACCCTAACCCTAACCCTAACCCTAACCCTAACCCTAACCCTAACCCTAACCCTAACCCTAACCCTAACCCTAACCCTAACCCTAACCCTAACCCTAACCCTAACCCTAACCCTAACCCTAACCCTAACCCTAACCCTAACCCTAACCCTAACCCTAACCCTAACCCTAACCCTAACCCTAACCCTAACCCTAACCCTAACCCTAACCCTAACCCTAACCCTAACCCTAACCCTAACCCTAACCCTAACCCTAACCCTAACCCTAACCCTAACCCTAACCCTAACCCTAACCCTAACCCTAACCCTAACCCTAACCCTAACCCTAACCCTAACCCTAACCCTAACCCTAACCCTAACCCTAACCCTAACCCTAACCCTAACCCTAACCCTAACCCTAACCCTAACCCTAACCCTAACCCTAACCCTAACCCTAACCCTAACCCTAACCCTAACCCTAACCCTAACCCTAACCCTAACCCTAACCCTAACCCTAACCCTAACCCTAACCCTAACCCTAACCCTAACCCTAACCCTAACCCTAACCCTAACCCTAACCCTAACCCTAACCCTAACCCTAACCCTAACCCTAACCCTAACCCTAACCCTAACCCTAACCCTAACCCTAACCCTAACCCTAACCCTAACCCTAACCCTAACCCTAACCCTAACCCTAACCCTAACCCTAACCCTAACCCTAACCCTAACCCTAACCCTAACCCTAACCCTAACCCTAACCCTAACCCTAACCCTAACCCTAACCCTAACCCTAACCCTAACCCTAACCCTAACCCTAACCCTAACCCTAACCCTAACCCTAACCCTAACCCTAACCCTAACCCTAACCCTAACCCTAACCCTAACCCTAACCCTAACCCTAACCCTAACCCTAACCCTAACCCTAACCCTAACCCTAACCCTAACCCTAACCCTAACCCTAACCCTAACCCTAACCCTAACCCTAACCCTAACCCTAACCCTAACCCTAACCCTAACCCTAACCCTAACCCTAACCCTAACCCTAACCCTAACCCTAACCCTAACCCTAACCCTAACCCTAACCCTAACCCTAACCCTAACCCTAACCCTAACCCTAACCCTAACCCTAACCCTAACCCTAACCCTAACCCTAACCCTAACCCTAACCCTAACCCTAACCCTAACCCTAACCCTAACCCTAACCCTAACCCTAACCCTAACCCTAACCCTAACCCTAACCCTAACCCTAACCCTAACCCTAACCCTAACCCTAACCCTAACCCTAACCCTAACCCTAACCCTAACCCTAACCCTAACCCTAACCCTAACCCTAACCCTAACCCTAACCCTAACCCTAACCCTAACCCTAACCCTAACCCTAACCCTAACCCTAACCCTAACCCTAACCCTAACCCTAACCCTAACCCTAACCCTAACCCTAACCCTAACCCTAACCCTAACCCTAACCCTAACCCTAACCCTAACCCTAACCCTAACCCTAACCCTAACCCTAACCCTAACCCTAACCCTAACCCTAACCCTAACCCTAACCCTAACCCTAACCCTAACCCTAACCCTAACCCTAACCCTAACCCTAACCCTAACCCTAACCCTAACCCTAACCCTAACCCTAACCCTAACCCTAACCCTAACCCTAACGATTTTTTAAATTATTTTTTCACCACTAAAACGCATGAGATTTGTAGTTTTCAGAAATGTTTTCATTTTTGATGAGACGCTTAATGAAAGTGGTTTATTCGCCGGCAAACGAAAACTCGCCATTTCCCGTAAATCCCGGGCTTGGCCCGTATAGTCGAATGTATACAAAGAAAGTACCCTGTGAGTAAACTCATTTCCAAAACGATTTTTTAAATTATCTTTTCACCACTAAAACGCTTGAGACTTGTAGTTTTCAAAAATGTTTTCATTTTTGATGAGACGCTGAATAAAAGAAGTTTAATCGCCGGCAAACGAAAACCCGCCATTTCCCGAAAACCCCGGACTCGGCCCACATAGTCAAAAGTATACAAAGAAAGTACCCAGGGAGTAAACTCATTTCCCGAACGATTTTTTAAATTATTTTTTCACCAATAAAACGCATGAGACTTGTAGTTTTCAAAAATGTTTTCATTTTTGATGAGACGCTGAATAAAAGAAGTTTAATCGCCGGCAAACGAAAAACCGCGATTTCCCGTAAATCCCGGGCTTGGCCCGTATAGTCGAATGTATACAAAAAAAGTACCCAGGGAGTAAACCCATTTCCCGAACGATTTTTTAAATTATTTTTTCACCACTAAAACGCATGAGACTTGTAGTTTTAAAAAAATTTTTTCATTTTTGATGAGACGCTGAATAAAAAAAGTTTAATCGCCGGCAAACGAAAACCTGCGATTTCCCGTAAATCCCGGACTCGGCCCGTATAGTCAAAAGTATACAAAGAAAGTACCCGGGGTGTAAACTCATTTCCCGAACGATTTTTTAAATTATTATTTCACCACTAAAGCCCATGAGACTTGTAGTTTTTAAAAATGTTTTCATTTTTGATGAGACGCTGAATAAAAGAAGTTTAATTGCCGGCAAACGAAAACCCGCGACTTCCCGTAAATCCCGGAATCGGCCCGTATAGTCAAAAGTATACAAAGAAAGTATCCAGGGAGTAAACTCATTTCCCGAACGATTTTTTAAATTAATTTTCACCACTAAAACGCATGAGACTTGTAGTTTTCAGAAATGTTTTCATTTTTGATGAGACGCTTAATGAAAGTGGTTTAATCGCCGGCAAACGAAAACCCGCGATTTCCCGTAAATCCCGGGTTTGGCCCGTATAGTCGAATGTATAACCCTAACGATTTTTTAAATTATTTTTTCACCACTAAAACGCATGAGATTTGTAGTTTTCAGAAATGTTTTCATTTTTGATGAGACGCTTAATGAAAGTGGTTTATTCGCCGGCAAACGAAAACTCGCCATTTCCCGTAAATCCCGGGCTTGGCCCGTATAGTCGAATGTATACAAAGAAAGTACCCTGTGAGTAAACTCATTTCCAAAACGATTTTTTAAATTATCTTTTCACCACTAAAACGCTTGAGACTTGTAGTTTTCAAAAATGTTTTCATTTTTGATGAGACGCTGAATAAAAGAAGTTTAATCGCCGGCAAACGAAAACCCGCCATTTCCCGAAAACCCCGGACTCGGCCCACATAGTCAAAAGTATACAAAGAAAGTAACCAGGGAGTAAACTCATTTCCCGAACGATTTTTTAAATTATTTTTTCACCAATAAAACGCATGAGACTTGTAGTTTTCAAAAATGTTTTCATTTTTGATGAGACGCTGAATAAAAGAAGTTTAATCGCCGGCAAACGAAAAACCGCGATTTCCCGTAAATCCCGGGCTTGGCCCGTATAGTCGAATGTATACAAAAAAAGTACCCAGGGAGTAAACTCATTTCCCAAACGATTTTTTAAATTATTATTTCACCACTAAAGCCCATGAGACTTGTAGTTTTTAAAAATGTTTTCATTTTTGATGAGACGCTGAATAAAAGAAATTTAATCGCCGGCAAACGAAAACCCGCCATTTCCCGTAAACCCCGGACTCGGCCCGTATAGTCAAAAGGATACAAGGAAAGTACCCAGTGAGTAAACTCATTTCCCGAACGAATTTTTAAATTATCTTTTCACCACTAAAACGTATGAGACTTGCAGTTTTCAAAAATGTTTTCATTTTTGATGAGACGCTTAATAAAAGAGGTTTAATCGCCGGCAAACGAAATCCCGTGACTTCCCGTAAATCCCGGGCTTGGCCCGTATAATCGAATGTATACAAAGAAATTACCCTATGAGTAAATTCATTTCCAAAACGATTTTTTAAATTATCTTTTCACCACTAAAACGCATGAGACCTGTAGTTTTCAAAAATGTTTTCATTTTTGATGAGACGCTGAATAAAAGAAGTTTAATCGCCGGCAAACGAAAACCCGCCATTTCCCGTAAACCCCGGACTCGGCCCGTATAGTCAAAAGTATACAAAGAAAGTACCCAGGGAGTAAACTCATTTCCCAAACGATTTTTTAAATTATCTTTTCACCACTAAAACGCTTGAGACTTGTAGTTTTCAAAAATGTTTTCATTTTTGATGAGACCCTGAATAAAAGAAGTTTAATCGCCGGCAAACGAAAACCCGTCATTTCCGGTAAACCCCGGACTCGGCCCGCATAGTCAAAAGTATACAAAGAAAGTACCCAGGGAGTAAACTCATTTCCCGAACGATTTTTTAAATTATTTTTTCACCACTAAAACGCATGAGACTTGTAGTTTTCAAAAATGTTTTCATTTTTGATGAGACGCTGAATAAAAGAAGTTTAATCACCGGCAAACGAAAACCTGCGATTTCCCGTAAATCCCAGACTCGGCCCGTATAGTAAAAAGTATACAAAGAAAGTACCCAGGGTGTAAACTCATTTCCCGAACGATTTTTTAAATTATTATTTCACCACTAAAGCCCATGAGACTTGTAGTATTTAAAAATATTTTCATTTTTGATGAGACGCTGAATAAAAGAAGTTTAATCGCCGGCAAACGAAAACCCGCGACTTCCCGTAAATCCCGGACTCGGCCCGTATAGTCAAAAGTATACAAAGAAAGTACCCGGGGAGTAAACCCATTTCCCGAACGATTTTTTAAATTATTTTTTCACCACTAAAACGCATGAGACTTGTAGTTTTAAAAAAATTTTTTCATTTTTGATGAGACGCTGAATAAAAAAAGTTTAATCGCCGGCAAACGAAAACCTGCGATTTCCCGTAAATCCCGGACTCGGCCCGTATAGTCAAAAGTATACAAAGAAAGTACCCGGGGTGTAAACTCATTTCCCGAACGATTTTTTAAATTATTATTTCACCACTAAAGCCCATGAGACTTGTAGTTTTTAAAAATGTTTTCATTTTTGATGAGACGCTGAATAAAAGAAGTTTAATTGCCGGCAAACGAAAACCCGCGACTTCCCGTAAATCCCGGAATCGGCCCGTATAGTCAAAAGTATACAAAGAAAGTATCCAGGGAGTAAACTCATTTCCCGAACGATTTTTTAAATTAATTTTCACCACTAAAA
>NW_026633884.1:0-15781 GCF_029227915.1 Hydractinia symbiolongicarpus | reverse complement strand
AAAAAATCGTTCGGGAAATGAGTTTACTCCCTGGGTACTTTCTTTGTATACTTTTGACTACACGGGCCGAGTCCGGGGTTTACAGGAAGTCGCGGGTTTTCGTTTGCCGGCGATTAAACTTCTTTAATTCAGCGTCTCATTAAAAATGAAAACATTTTTAAAAACTACAAGTCTCATGGGCTTTAGTGGTGAAATAATAATTTAAAAAATCGTTTGGGAAATGAGTTTACACCCTGGGTACTTTCTTTGTATGCTTTTGACTATACGGGCCGAGTCCAGGATTTTCGGGAATTCGCAGGTTTTCGTTTGCCGGCGATTGAACCACTTTCATTAAGCGTCTCATCACAAATGAAAACATTTCTAAAAACTACAAGTCTCATGCGTTTTAGTGGTGAAAAAATAATTTAAAAAATCGTTCGGGAAATGAGTTTACTCCCTGGGTACTTTCTTTGTATACTTTTGACTATACGGGCCGAGTCCGGGATTTACGGGAAGTCGCGGGTTTTCGTTTGCCGGCGATTAAACTTCTTTTATTCAGCGTCTCATCAAAAATGAAAACATTTTTGAAAACTACAAGTCTCATGCGTTTTAGTGGTGAAAAGATAATTTAAAAAATCGTTTTGGAAATGAGTTTACTCACAGGGTACTTTCTTTGTATACATTCGACTATACGGGCCAAGCCCGGGATTTACGGGAAATCGCAGGTTTTCGTTTGCCGGCGATTAAACCACTTTCATTAAGCGTCTCATCACAAATGAAAACATTTCTGAAAACTACAAGTCTCATGCGTTTTAGTGGTGAAAAAATAATTTAAAAAATCGTTCGGGAAATGAGTTTACTCCCTTGGTACTTTCTTTGTATACTTTTGACTATACGGGTAGAGTCCGGGATTTACGGGAAGTCGCAGGTTTTCGTTTGCCGGCGATTAAACTTCTTTTATTCAGCGTCTCATCAAAAATGAAAACATTTTTGAAAACTACAAGTCTCATGCGTTTTAGTGGTGAAAAAATAATTTAAAAAATCGTTCGGGAAATGAGTTTACTCCCTGGGTACTTTCTTTGTATACTTTTGACTACACGGGCCGAGTCCGGGGTTTACAGGAAGTCGCGGGTTTTCGTTTGCCGGCGATTAAACTTCTTTAATTCAGCGTCTCATTAAAAATGAAAACATTTTTAAAAACTACAAGTCTCATGGGCTTTAGTGGTGAAATAATAATTTAAAAAATCGTTTGGGAAATGAGTTTACACCCTGGGTACTTTCTTTGTATGCTTTTGACTATACGGGCCGAGTCCAGGATTTTCGGGAAATCGCAGGTTTTCGTTTGCCGGCGATAAAACCACTTTCATTAAGCGTCTCATCACAAATGAAAACATTTCTGAAAACTACAAGTCTCATGCGTTTTAGTGGTGAAAAAATAATTTAAAAAATCGTTCGGGAAATGAGTTTACTCCCTGGGTACTTTCTTTGTATACTTTTGACTATACGGGCCGAGTCCGGGATTTACGGGAAGTCGCGGGTTTTCGTTTGCCGGCGATTAAACTTCTTTTATTCAGCGTCTCATCAAAAATGAAAACATTTTTGAAAACTACAAGTCTCATGCGTTTTAGTGGTGAAAAGATAATTTAAAAAATCGTTTTGGAAATGAGTTTACTCACAGGGTACTTTCTTTGTATACATTCGACTATACGGGCCAAGCCCGGGATTTACGGGAAATCGCAGGTTTTCGTTTGCCGGCGATTAAACCACTTTCATTAAGCGTCTCATCACAAATGAAAACATTTCTGAAAACTACAAGTCTCATGCGTTTTAGTGGTGAAAAAATAATTTAAAAAATCGTTCGGGAAATGAGTTTACTCCCTGGGTACTTTCTTTGTATACTTTTGACTATACGGGTAGAGTCCGGGATTTACGGGAAGTCGCGGGTTTTCGTTTGCCGGCGATTAAACTTCTTTTATTCAGCGTCTCATCAAAAATGAAAACATTTTTGAAAACTACAAGTCTCATGCGTTTTAGTGGTGAAAAAATAATTTAAAAAATCGTTCGGGAAATGAGTTTACTCCCTGGCTACTTTCTTTGCATACTTTTGATTATACGGGCCAAGCCCGGGATTTACGGGAAATCGCAGGTTTTCGTTTGCCGGCGATTAAACCACTTTCATTAAGCGTCTCATCACAAATGAAAACATTTCTGAAAACTACAAGTCTCATGCGTTTTAGTGGTGAAAAAATAATTTAAAAAATCGTTCGGGAAATGAGTTTACTCCCTGGGTACTTTCTTTGTATACTTTTGACTATACGGGTAGAGTCCGGGATTTACGGGAAGTCGCGGGTTTTCGTTTGCCGGCGATTAAACTTCTTTTATTCAGCGTCTCATCAAAAATGAAAACATTTTTGAAAACTACAAGTCTCATGCGTTTTAGTGGTGAAAAAATAATTTAAAAAATCGTTCGGGAAATGAGTTTACTCCCTGGGTGCTTTCTTTGTATACTTTTGACTACACGGGCCGAGTCCGGGGTTTACAGGAAGTCGCGGGTTTTCGTTTGCCGGCGATTAAACTTCTTTAATTCAGCGTCTCATTAAAAATGAAAACATTTTTAAAAACTACAAGTCTCATGGGCTTTAGTGGTGAAATAATAATTTAAAAAATCGTTTGGGAAATGAGTTTACACCCTGGGTACTTTCTTTGTATGCTTTTGACTATACGGGCCGAGTCCAGGATTTTCGGGAAATCGCAGGTTTTCGTTTGCCGGCGATTAAACCACTTTCATTAAGCGTCTCATCACAAATGAAAACATTTCTGAAAACTACAAGTCTCATGCGTTTTAGTGGTGAAAAAATAATTTAAAAAATCGTTCGGGAAATGAGTTTACTCCCTGGGTACTTTCTTTGTATACTTTTGACTATACGGGCCGAGTCCGGGATTTACGGGAAGTCGCGGGTTTTCGTTTGCCGGCGATTAAACTTCTTTTATTCAGCGTCTCATCACAAATGAAAACATTTCTGAAAACTACAAGTCTCATGCGTTTTAGTGGTGAAAAAATAATTTAAAAAATCGTTCGGGAAATGAGTTTACTCCCTGGGTACTTTCTTTGTATACTTTTGACTATACGGGTAGAGTCCGGGATTTACGGGAAGTCGCGGGTTTTCGTTTGCCGGCGATTAAACTTCTTTTATTCAGCGTCTCATCAAAAATGAAAACATTTTTAAAAACTACAAGTCTCATGCGTTTTTATTTTTTCACCACTAAAACGCATGAGACTTGTAGTTTTCAGAAATGTTTTCATTTTTAATGAGACGCTTAATGAAGGTGGTTTAATCGCCGGCAAACGAAAACCCGCCATTTCCCGCAAATCCCGGGCTTGGCCCGTATAGTCGAATGTATACAAAGAAAGTACCCTGTGAGTAAACTCATTTCCAAAACGATTTTTTAAATTATCTTTTCACCACTAAAACGCATGAGACTTGTAGTTTTCAAAAATGTTTTCATTTTTGATGAGACGCTGAATAAAGGAAGTTTAATCGCCGGCAAACGAAAACCCGCGATTTACCGTAAATCCTGCGCTTGGCCCGTATAGTCAAAAGTATACAAAGAAAGTACCCAGGGAGTAAACTCATTTCCCAAACGATTTTTTAAATTATTATTTCACAACTAAAGCCCATGAGACTTGTAGTTTTTAAAAATGTTTTCATTTTTGATGAGACGCTGAATAAAAGAAGTTTAATCGCCGGCAAACGAAAACCTGCGATTTCCCGTAAATCCCGGACTCGGCCCGTATAGTCAAAAGTATACAAAGAAAGTACCCAGGGTGTAAACTCATTTCCCAAACGATTTTTTAAATTATTATTTCACCACTAAAGCCCATGAGACTTGTAGTTTTCAAAAATGTTTTCATTTTTGATGAGACGCTGAATAAAAGAAGTTTAATCGCCGGCAAACGAAAACCCGCGACTTCCCGTAAATCCCGGACTCGGCCCGTATAGTCAAAAGTATTCAAAGAAAGTACCCAGGGTGTAAACTCATTTCCCGAACGATTTTTTAAATTATTATTTCACCACTAAAACGCGTGAGACTTGTAGTTTTTAGAAATGTTTTCATTTTTGATGAGACGCTTAATGAAGGTGGTTTAATCGCCGGCAAGCGAAAACCCGCGATTTCCCGAAAATCCCGGGCTTGGCCCGAATAGTCGAATGTATACAAAGAAAGTACCCTGTGAGTAAACTCATTTCCAAAACGATTTTTTAAATTATCTTTTCACTACTAAAACGCATGAGACTTGTGGTTTTCAAAAATGTTTTCATTTTTGATGAGACACTGAATAAAAGAAGTTTAATTGCTGGCAAACGAAAACCCGCCATTTCATGTAAATTCCGGGCTTGGCCCGTATTGTCAAAGGTATACAAAGAAAGTACCCAGGGAGTAAACTCATTTCCCGAACGATTTTTTATATTATTTTTTCACCACTAAAACGCATGAGACTTGTAGTTTTCAAAAATGTTTTCATTTTTGATGAGACGCTGAATAAAAGAAGTTTAATTGCCGGCAAACGAAAACCCGCCATTTCCCGTAAATCCCGGACTCGGCTGGTATAGTCAAAAATATACAAAGAAAGTACCCAGGGTGTAAACTCATTTCCCGAACGATTTTTTAAATTATTTTTTCACCACTAAAGCCCATGAGACTTGTAGTTTTCAAAAATGTTTTCATTTTTTTGAGACGCTGAATAAAAGAAGTTTAATCGCCGGCAAACGAAAACCCGCGACTTCCCGTAAATCCCGGACTCGGCCCGTATAGTCAAAAGTATACAAAGAAAGTACACAGGGAGTAAACTCATTTCCCGAACGATTTTTTAAATTATTTTTTCACCACTAAAACGCATGAGACTTGTAGTTTTCAAAAATGTTTTCATTTCTGATGATACACTGATTAAAAAAAGTTTAATCGCCCGCAAACGAAATCCCGCCATTTCCCGTAAATCCCGGGCTTGGCCCGTATAGTCAAAAGTATACAAAGAAAGTACCCTGTGAGTTAACTCATTTCCAGAACGATTTTTTAAATCATTTTTTCACCACTAAAACGCATAAGACTTGTAGTTTTCAAAAATGTTTTCATTTTTAATGAGACGCTGAATAAAAGAAGTTTAATCGCCGGCAAACGAAAACCCGCGATTTCCCGTAAATCCCGGGCTTGGACCGTATAGTCTAAAGTATACAAAGAAAGTACCCTGTGAGTTAACTCATTTCCCGAACGATTTTTTAAATTATTTTTTCATCACGAAAACGCATAAGACTTGTAGTTTTCGAAATTGTTTTCATTTTTGATGAGACGCTGAATAAAAGAAGTTTAAACGCCGGCAAACGAAAACCCGCGATTTCCCGTAAATCCCGGGCTTGGCCCGTATAGTCAAAAGTATACAAAGAAAGTACCCAGGGAGTAAACTCATTTCTAGAACGATTTTTTAAATTACTTTTTCATCACTAAAGCCCATGAGACTTGTAGTTTTTAAAAATGTTTTCATTTTTGATGAGACGCTGAATAAAAGAAGTTGAATCGCCGGCAAACGAAAACCCGCGACTTCCTGTAAATCCCGGACTCGGCCCGTCTAGTCAAAAGTATACAAAGAAGGTACCCAGGGAGTATACTCATTTCCGGAACGATTTTTTAAATTATTTTTTCACCACTAAAACGCATGAGACTTGTAGTTTTTAAAAATGTTTTCATTTTTGATGAGACGCTGAATAAAAGAAGTTTAATCGCCGGCAAACGAAAACCTGCGATTTCCCGTAAATCCCGGACTCGGCCCGTATAGTCAAAAGTATACAAAGAAAGTACCCAGGGTGTAAACTCATTTCCCGAACGATTTTTTAAATTATTATTTCACCACTAAAGCCCATGAGACTTGTAGTTTTCAAAAATGTTTTCATTTTTGATGAGACGCTGAATAAAAGAAGTTTAATCGCCGGCAAACGAAAACCCGCGACTTCCCGTAAATCCCGGACTCGGACCGTATAGTCAAAAGTATTCAAAGAAAGTACCCAGGGTGTAAACTCATTTCCCGAACGATTTTTTAAATTATTATTTCACCACTAAAACGCGTGAGACTTGTAGTTTTTAGAAATGTTTTCATTTTTGATGAGACGCTTAATGAAGGTGGTTTAATCGCCGGCAAGCGAAAACCCGCGATTTCCCGTAAATCCCGGGCTTGGCCCGTATAGTCGAATGTATACAAAGAAAGTAACCTGTGAGTAAACTCATTTCCAAAACGATTTTTTAAATTATCTTTTCACTACTAAAACGCATGAGACTTGTAGTTTTCAAAAATGTTTTCATTTTTGATGAGACACTGAATAAAAGAAGTTTAATTGCTGGCAAACGAAAACCCGCCATTTCATGTAAATTCCGGGCTTGGCCCGTATTGTCAAAGGTATACAAAGAAAGTACACAGGGAGTAAACTCATTTCCCGAACGATTTTTTATATTATTTTTTCACCACTAAAACGCATGAGACTTGTAGTTTTCAAAAATCTTTTCATTTTTGATGAGACGCTGAATAAAAGAAGTTTAATTGCCGGCAAAGGTAAACCCGCCATTTCCCGTAAATCCCGGACTCGGCTCGTATAGTCAAAAGTATACAAAGAAAGTACCCAGGGTGTAAACTCATTTCCCGAACGATTTTTTAAATTATTTTTTCACCACTAAAGCCCACGAGACTTGTAGTTTTCAAAAATGTTTTCATTTTTAATGAGACGCTGAATAAAAGAAATTTAATCGCCGGCAAACGAAAACCCGCGATTTCCCGTAAATCCCGGGCTTGGACCGTATAGTCAAAAGTATACAAAGAAAGTACCCAGGGAGTAAACTCATTTCTAGAACGATTTTTTAAATTACTTTTTCATCACTAAAGCCCATGAGACTTGTAGTTTTTAAAAATGTTTTCATTTTTGATGAGACGCTGAATAAAAGAAGTTGAATCGCCGGCAAACGAAAACCCGCGACTTCCTGTAAATCCCGGACTCGGCCCGTCTAGTCAAAAGTATACAAAGAAGGTACCCTGTGAGTAAACTCATTTCCAGAACGATTTTTTAAATTATTTTTTCATCACTAAAACGCATAAGACTTGTAGTTTTCAAAATTGTTTTCATTTTTGATGAGACGCTGAATAAAAGAAGTTTAATCGCCGGCAAACGAAAACCCGCGATTTCCCGTAAATCCCGGACTCGGCTCGTATAGTCAAAAGTATACAAAGAAAGTACCCAGGGTGTAAACTCATTTCCCGAACGATTTTTTAAATTATTTTTTCACCACTAAAGCCCATGAGACTTGTAGTTTTCAAAAATGTTTTCATTTTTGATGAAACGCTGAATAAAAGAAGTTTAATCGCCGGCAAACGAAAACCCGCAACTTCCCGTTAATCCCGGACTCGGCCCGTCTGGTCAAAAGTATACAAAGAAAGTACCCAGGGAGTAAACTCATTTCCCGAACGATTTTTTAAATTATTTTTTCACCACTAAAACGCATGAGACTTGTAGTTTTCAGAAATGTTTTCATTTCTGATGATACACTGAATAAAAAAAGTTTAATCGCCGGCAAACGAAATCCCGCCATTTCCCGTAAATCCCGGGCTTGGCCCGTATAGTCAAAAGTATACAAAGAAAGTACCCTGTGAGTTAACTCATTTCCAGAACGATTTTTTAAATCATTTTTTCACCACTAAAACGCATAAGACTTGTAGTTTTCAAAAATGTTTTCATTTTTAATGAGACGCTGAATAAAAGAAGTTTAATCGCCGGCAAACGAAAACCCGCGATTTCCCGTAAATCCCGGGCTTGGACCGTATAGTCTAAAGTATACAAAGAAAGTACCCTGTGAGTTAACTCATTTCCCGAACGATTTTTTAAATTATTTTTTTATCACGAAAACGCATAAGACTTGTAGTTTTCAAAATTGTTTTTATTTTTGATGAGACGCTGAATAAAAGAAGTTTAAACGCCGGCAAACGAAAACCCGCGATTTCCCGTAAATCCCGGGCTTGGCCCGTATAGTCAAAAGTATACAAAGAAAGTACCCAGGGAGTAAACTCATTTCTAGAACGATTTTTTAAATTACTTTTTCATCACTAAAGCCCATGAGACTTGTAGTTTTTAAAAATGTTTTCATTTTTGATGAGACGCTGAATAAAAGAAGTTGAATCGCCGGCAAACGAAAACCCGCGACTTCCTGTAAATCCCGGACTCGGCCCGTCTAGTCAAAAGTATACAAAGAAGGTACCCAGGGAGTATACTCATTTCCGGAACGATTTTTTAAATTATTTTTTCACCACTAAAACGCATGAGACTTGTAGTTTTCAAAACTGTTTTCATTTTTGATGAGACGCTGAATAAAAGATGTTTAATCGCCGGCAAACGAAAATCCGCGATTTCCTGTAAATCCCGGGCTTGGCCCGTATAGTCAAATATATACAAAGAAAGTACCCTGTGAGTAAACTCATTTCCAGAACGATTTTTTAAATTATTTTTTCACCACTAAAACGCATAGGACTTGTAGTTTTTAAAAATGTTTTCATTTTTGATGAAACGCTGAATAAAAGAAGTTTAATCGCCGGCAAACGAAAACCCGCGACTTCCCGTAAATCCCGGACTCGGCCCGTCTGGTCAAAAGTATACAAAGAAAGTACCCAGGGAGTAAACTCATTTCCGGAACGATTTTTTAAATTATTTTTTCCCCACTAAAACGCATGAGACTTGTAGTTTTCAAAAATGTTTTCATTTTTGATGAGACGCTGAATAAAAGATGTTTAATCGCCGGCAAACGAAAATCCGCGATTTCCTGTAAATCCCGGGCTTGGCCCGTATAGTCAAATATATACAAAGAAAGTACCCTGTGAGTAAACTCATTTCCAGAACGATTTTTTAAATTATTTTTTCACCACTAAAACGCATAGGACTTGTAGTTTTTAAAAATGTTTTCATTTTTGATGAAACGCTGAATAAAAGAAGTTTAATCGCCGGCAAACGAAAACCCGCGACTTCCCGTAAATCCCGGACTCGGCCCGTCTGGTCAAAAGTATACAAAGAAAGTACCCAGGGAGTAAACTCATTTCCGGAACGATTTTTTAAATTATTTTTTCCCCACTAAAACGCATGAGACTTGTAGTTTTCAAAAATGTTTTCATTTTTGATGAGACGCTGAATAAAAGATGTTTAATCGCCGGCAAACGAAAACCCGCGATTTCCCGTAAATCCCGGGCTTGGCCCGTATAGTCGAATGTATACAAAGAAAGTACCCTGTGAGTAAACTCATTTCCAGAACGATTTTTTAAATTATTTTTTCATCACTAAAACGCATAAGACTTGTAGTTTTCAAAATTGTTTTCATTTTTGATGAGACGCTGAATAAAAGAAGTTTAATCGCCGGCAAACGAAAACCCGCGATTTCCCGTAAATCCCGGGCTTGGCAAGTATAGTCAAAACTATACAAAGAAAGTACCCAGGGAGTAAACTCATTTCCGGAACGATTTTTTAAATTATTTTTTCACCAATAAATCGCATGAGACTTGTAGTTTTCAAAAATGTTTTCATTTTTGATGAGACGCTGGGTTAGGGTTAGGGTTAGGGTTAGGGTTAGGGTTAGGGTTAGGGTTAGGGTTAGGGTTAGGGTTAGGGTTAGGGTTAGGGTTAGGGTTAGGGTTAGGGTTAGGGTTAGGGTTAGGGTTAGGGTTAGGGTTAGGGTTAGGGTTAGGGTTAGGGTTAGGGTTAGGGTTAGGGTTAGGGTTAGGGTTAGGGTTAGGGTTAGGGTTAGGGTTAGGGTTAGGGTTAGGGTTAGGGTTAGGGTTAGGGTTAGGGTTAGGGTTAGGGTTAGGGTTAGGGTTAGGGTTAGGGTTAGGGTTAGGGTTAGGGTTAGGGTTAGGGTTAGGGTTAGGGTTAGGGTTAGGGTTAGGGTTAGGGTTAGGGTTAGGGTTAGGGTTAGGGTTAGGGTTAGGGTTAGGGTTAGGGTTAGGGTTAGGGTTAGGGTTAGGGTTAGGGTTAGGGTTAGGGTTAGGGTTAGGGTTAGGGTTAGGGTTAGGGTTAGGGTTAGGGTTAGGGTTAGGGTTAGGGTTAGGGTTAGGGTTAGGGTTAGGGTTAGGGTTAGGGTTAGGGTTAGGGTTAGGGTTAGGGTTAGGGTTAGGGTTAGGGTTAGGGTTAGGGTTAGGGTTAGGGTTAGGGTTAGGGTTAGGGTTAGGGTTAGGGTTAGGGTTAGGGTTAGGGTTAGGGTTAGGGTTAGGGTTAGGGTTAGGGTTAGGGTTAGGGTTAGGGTTAGGGTTAGGGTTAGGGTTAGGGTTAGGGTTAGGGTTAGGGTTAGGGTTAGGGTTAGGGTTAGGGTTAGGGTTAGGGTTAGGGTTAGGGTTAGGGTTAGGGTTAGGGTTAGGGTTAGGGTTAGGGTTAGGGTTAGGGTTAGGGTTAGGGTTAGGGTTAGGGTTAGGGTTAGGGTTAGGGTTAGGGTTAGGGTTAGGGTTAGGGTTAGGGTTAGGGTTAGGGTTAGGGTTAGGGTTAGGGTTAGGGTTAGGGTTAGGGTTAGGGTTAGGGTTAGGGTTAGGGTTAGGGTTAGGGTTAGGGTTAGGGTTAGGGTTAGGGTTAGGGTTAGGGTTAGGGTTAGGGTTAGGGTTAGGGTTAGGGTTAGGGTTAGGGTTAGGGTTAGGGTTAGGGTTAGGGTTAGGGTTAGGGTTAGGGTTAGGGTTAGGGTTAGGGTTAGGGTTAGGGTTAGGGTTAGGGTTAGGGTTAGGGTTAGGGTTAGGGTTAGGGTTAGGGTTAGGGTTAGGGTTAGGGTTAGGGTTAGGGTTAGGGTTAGGGTTAGGGTTAGGGTTAGGGTTAGGGTTAGGGTTAGGGTTAGGGTTAGGGTTAGGGTTAGGGTTAGGGTTAGGGTTAGGGTTAGGGTTAGGGTTAGGGTTAGGGTTAGGGTTAGGGTTAGGGTTAGGGTTAGGGTTAGGGTTAGGGTTAGGGTTAGGGTTAGGGTTAGGGTTAGGGTTAGGGTTAGGGTTAGGGTTAGGGTTAGGGTTAGGGTTAGGGTTAGGGTTAGGGTTAGGGTTAGGGTTAGGGTTAGGGTTAGGGTTAGGGTTAGGGTTAGGGTTAGGGTTAGGGTTAGGGTTAGGGTTAGGGTTAGGGTTAGGGTTAGGGTTAGGGTTAGGGTTAGGGTTAGGGTTAGGGTTAGGGTTAGGGTTAGGGTTAGGGTTAGGGTTAGGGTTAGGGTTAGGGTTAGGGTTAGGGTTAGGGTTAGGGTTAGGGTTAGGGTTAGGGTTAGGGTTAGGGTTAGGGTTAGGGTTAGGGTTAGGGTTAGGGTTAGGGTTAGGGTTAGGGTTAGGGTTAGGGTTAGGGTTAGGGTTAGGGTTAGGGTTAGGGTTAGGGTTAGGGTTAGGGTTAGGGTTAGGGTTAGGGTTAGGGTTAGGGTTAGGGTTAGGGTTAGGGTTAGGGTTAGGGTTAGGGTTAGGGTTAGGGTTAGGGTTAGGGTTAGGGTTAGGGTTAGGGTTAGGGTTAGGGTTAGGGTTAGGGTTAGGGTTAGGGTTAGGGTTAGGGTTAGGGTTAGGGTTAGGGTTAGGGTTAGGGTTAGGGTTAGGGTTAGGGTTAGGGTTAGGGTTAGGGTTAGGGTTAGGGTTAGGGTTAGGGTTAGGGTTAGGGTTAGGGTTAGGGTTAGGGTTAGGGTTAGGGTTAGGGTTAGGGTTAGGGTTAGGGTTAGGGTTAGGGTTAGGGTTAGGGTTAGGGTTAGGGTTAGGGTTAGGGTTAGGGTTAGGGTTAGGGTTAGGGTTAGGGTTAGGGTTAGGGTTAGGGTTAGGGTTAGGGTTAGGGTTAGGGTTAGGGTTAGGGTTAGGGTTAGGGTTAGGGTTAGGGTTAGGGTTAGGGTTAGGGTTAGGGTTAGGGTTAGGGTTAGGGTTAGGGTTAGGGTTAGGGTTAGGGTTAGGGTTAGGGTTAGGGTTAGGGTTAGGGTTAGGGTTAGGGTTAGGGTTAGGGTTAGGGTTAGGGTTAGGGTTAGGGTTAGGGTTAGGGTTAGGGTTAGGGTTAGGGTTAGGGTTAGGGTTAGGGTTAGGGTTAGGGTTAGGGTTAGGGTTAGGGTTAGGGTTAGGGTTAGGGTTAGGGTTAGGGTTAGGGTTAGGGTTAGGGTTAGGGTTAGGGTTAGGGTTAGGGTTAGGGTTAGGGTTAGGGTTAGGGTTAGGGTTAGGGTTAGGGTTAGGGTTAGGGTTAGGGTTAGGGTTAGGGTTAGGGTTAGGGTTAGGGTTAGGGTTAGGGTTAGGGTTAGGGTTAGGGTTAGGGTTAGGGTTAGGGTTAGGGTTAGGGTTAGGGTTAGGGTTAGGGTTAGGGTTAGGGTTAGGGTTAGGGTTAGGGTTAGGGTTAGGGTTAGGGTTAGGGTTAGGGTTAGGGTTAGGGTTAGGGTTAGGGTTAGGGTTAGGGTTAGGGTTAGGGTTAGGGTTAGGGTTAGGGTTAGGGTTAGGGTTAGGGTTAGGGTTAGGGTTAGGGTTAGGGTTAGGGTTAGGGTTAGGGTTAGGGTTAGGGTTAGGGTTAGGGTTAGGGTTAGGGTTAGGGTTAGGGTTAGGGTTAGGGTTAGGGTTAGGGTTAGGGTTAGGGTTAGGGTTAGGGTTAGGGTTAGGGTTAGGGTTAGGGTTAGGGTTAGGGTTAGGGTTAGGGTTAGGGTTAGGGTTAGGGTTAGGGTTAGGGTTAGGGTTAGGGTTAGGGTTAGGGTTAGGGTTAGGGTTAGGGTTAGGGTTAGGGTTAGGGTTAGGGTTAGGGTTAGGGTTAGGGTTAGGGTTAGGGTTAGGGTTAGGGTTAGGGTTAGGGTTAGGGTTAGGGTTAGGGTTAGGGTTAGGGTTAGGGTTAGGGTTAGGGTTAGGGTTAGGGTTAGGGTTAGGGTTAGGGTTAGGGTTAGGGTTAGGGTTAGGGTTAGGGTTAGGGTTAGGGTTAGGGTTAGGGTTAGGGTTAGGGTTAGGGTTAGGGTTAGGGTTAGGGTTAGGGTTAGGGTTAGGGTTAGGGTTAGGGTTAGGGTTAGGGTTAGGGTTAGGGTTAGGGTTAGGGTTAGGGTTAGGGTTAGGGTTAGGGTTAGGGTTAGGGTTAGGGTTAGGGTTAGGGTTAGGGTTAGGGTTAGGGTTAGGGTTAGGGTTAGGGTTAGGGTTAGGGTTAGGGTTAGGGTTAGGGTTAGGGTTAGGGTTAGGGTTAGGGTTAGGGTTAGGGTTAGGGTTAGGGTTAGGGTTAGGGTTAGGGTTAGGGTTAGGGTTAGGGTTAGGGTTAGGGTTAGGGTTAGGGTTAGGGTTAGGGTTAGGGTTAGGGTTAGGGTTAGGGTTAGGGTTAGGGTTAGGGTTAGGGTTAGGGTTAGGGTTAGGGTTAGGGTTAGGGTTAGGGTTAGGGTTAGGGTTAGGGTTAGGGTTAGGGTTAGGGTTAGGGTTAGGGTTAGGGTTAGGGTTAGGGTTAGGGTTAGGGTTAGGGTTAGGGTTAGGGTTAGGGTTAGGGTTAGGGTTAGGGTTAGGGTTAGGGTTAGGGTTAGGGTTAGGGTTAGGGTTAGGGTTAGGGTTAGGGTTAGGGTTAGGGTTAGGGTTAGGGTTAGGGTTAGGGTTAGGGTTAGGGTTAGGGTTAGGGTTAGGGTTAGGGTTAGGGTTAGGGTTAGGGTTAGGGTTAGGGTTAGGGTTAGGGTTAGGGTTAGGGTTAGGGTTAGGGTTAGGGTTAGGGTTAGGGTTAGGGTTAGGGTTAGGGTTAGGGTTAGGGTTAGGGTTAGGGTTAGGGTTAGGGTTAGGGTTAGGGTTAGGGTTAGGGTTAGGGTTAGGGTTAGGGTTAGGGTTAGGGTTAGGGTTAGGGTTAGGGTTAGGGTTAGGGTTAGGGTTAGGGTTAGGGTTAGGGTTAGGGTTAGGGTTAGGGTTAGGGTTAGGGTTAGGGTTAGGGTTAGGGTTAGGGTTAGGGTTAGGGTTAGGGTTAGGGTTAGGGTTAGGGTTAGGGTTAGGGTTAGGGTTAGGGTTAGGGTTAGGGTTAGGGTTAGGGTTAGGGTTAGGGTTAGGGTTAGGGTTAGGGTTAGGGTTAGGGTTAGGGTTAGGGTTAGGGTTAGGGTTAGGGTTAGGGTTAGGGTTAGGGTTAGGGTTAGGGTTAGGGTTAGGGTTAGGGTTAGGGTTAGGGTTAGGGTTAGGGTTAGGGTTAGGGTTAGGGTTAGGGTTAGGGTTAGGGTTAGGGTTAGGGTTAGGGTTAGGGTTAGGGTTAGGGTTAGGGTTAGGGTTAGGGTTAGGGTTAGGGTTAGGGTTAGGGTTAGGGTTAGGGTTAGGGTTAGGGTTAGGGTTAGGGTTAGGGTTAGGGTTAGGGTTAGGGTTAGGGTTAGGGTTAGGGTTAGGGTTAGGGTTAGGGTTAGGGTTAGGGTTAGGGTTAGGGTTAGGGTTAGGGTTAGGGTTAGGGTTAGGGTTAGGGTTAGGGTTAGGGTTAGGGTTAGGGTTAGGGTTAGGGTTAGGGTTAGGGTTAGGGTTAGGGTTAGGGTTAGGGTTAGGGTTAGGGTTAGGGTTAGGGTTAGGGTTAGGGTTAGGGTTAGGGTTAGGGTTAGGGTTAGGGTTAGGGTTAGGGTTAGGGTTAGGGTTAGGGTTAGGGTTAGGGTTAGGGTTAGGGTTAGGGTTAGGGTTAGGGTTAGGGTTAGGGTTAGGGTTAGGGTTAGGGTTAGGGTTAGGGTTAGGGTTAGGGTTAGGGTTAGGGTTAGGGTTAGGGTTAGGGTTAGGGTTAGGGTTAGGGTTAGGGTTAGGGTTAGGGTTAGGGTTAGGGTTAGGGTTAGGGTTAGGGTTAGGGTTAGGGTTAGGGTTAGGGTTAGGGTTAGGGTTAGGGTTAGGGTTAGGGTTAGGGTTAGGGTTAGGGTTAGGGTTAGGGTTAGGGTTAGGGTTAGGGTTAGGGTTAGGGTTAGGGTTAGGGTTAGGGTTAGGGTTAGGGTTAGGGTTAGGGTTAGGGTTAGGGTTAGGGTTAGGGTTAGGGTTAGGGTTAGGGTTAGGGTTAGGGTTAGGGTTAGGGTTAGGGTTAGGGTTAGGGTTAGGGTTAGGGTTAGGGTTAGGGTTAGGGTTAGGGTTAGGGTTAGGGTTAGGGTTAGGGTTAGGGTTAGGGTTAGGGTTAGGGTTAGGGTTAGGGTTAGGGTTAGGGTTAGGGTTAGGGTTAGGGTTAGGGTTAGGGTTAGGGTTAGGGTTAGGGTTAGGGTTAGGGTTAGGGTTAGGGTTAGGGTTAGGGTTAGGGTTAGGGTTAGGGTTAGGGTTAGGGTTAGGGTTAGGGTTAGGGTTAGGAGGTTAGGGTTAGGGTTAGGGTTAGGGTTAGGGTTAGGGTTAGGGTTAGGGTTAGGGTTAGGGTTAGGGTTAGGGTTAGGGTTAGGGTTAGGGTTAGGGTTAGGGTTAGGGTTAGGGTTAGGGTTAGGGTTAGGGTTAGGGTTAGGGTTAGGGTTAGGGTTAGGGTTAGGGTTAGGGTTAGGGTTAGGGTTAGGGTTAGGGTTAGGGTTAGGGTTAGGGTTAGGGTTAGGGTTAGGGTTAGGGTTAGGGTTAGGGTTAGGGTTAGGGTTAGGGTTAGGGTTAGGGTTAGGGTTAGGGTTAGGGTTAGGGTTAGGGTTAGGGTTAGGGTTAGGGTTAGGGTTAGGGTTAGGGTTAGGGTTAGGGTTAGGGTTAGGGTTAGGGTTAGGGTTAGGGTTAGGGTTAGGGTTAGGGTTAGGGTTAGGGTTAGGGTTAGGGTTAGGGTTAGGGTTAGGGTTAGGGTTAGGGTTAGGGTTAGGGTTAGGGTTAGGGTTAGGGTTAGGGTTAGGGTTAGGGTTAGGGTTAGGGTTAGGGTTAGGG
>NW_026633883.1:0-20000 GCF_029227915.1 Hydractinia symbiolongicarpus | reverse complement strand
AAATGTAACATGTTATATCTTGTTGATTCACATAGTCTTGATGACATGGGCTTACCAGCGGCTGATGGAAGTGCCATAATTTTGAAATTTGCAAATCTAGATGATTTATTATTTAACAAATTATATAACTTATGTTTATTATGGAAATGCAGAATTTGAAACACAGTATGACATCCATAATATACAAGTTTCTTATGAGAAATTTACATCTGTGGAGAGGTACACCGCATTGAGAAAGCATAAGTCTGAAAGCCAATTGCCATCATTTAAAACAACACGGAAAAAAACATGTACCGTTAAAGTCAAAACTGAAATATCTGAAGGCAATATGAAGCAGTCTATGAAAGTTAACACTGCAAACCAAAGCTCAGCGCCAACAAACTCTGGCAGTGGTATGAATGAACAAAATTTGATGAAAAAAAGTGTTGATTCATTTATAAAAAAATTAAGCCAGGGACCAAAATATGTATGTGTAGTGTGTCACAGGTTATTGTATAAAAGATCTGTCAAGTGCTTCAAAATATGTAATTTCGAAGATGATTTTGCAAGTGTTGTTGTTTCAACTGGTACGCCTCGCACCAATGGAAAGCAATACATTTGCCTAACTTGTTCTTCACATTTAAAAAAAAAATAAAGTTCCGGCCCAAGCAGCTTTCAACAAATTAGGTGTTTCTCTTATACCAGAGGAAATTTGCTCTTTCAATAAGTTAGAAGTTGCATTGATCTCAAAACGTTTGCTATTCAAAAAAATTGCCATCATGTCCAAAGGTCAAATGCCTAAAATAGCGGGTGCAATATGTAACATTTCCATAGCAATGTGAATCATTACCCCGAAGCAGTAATTCTTCAGGTGTAATTTTAGTGAAGCTGAAGAAAAAGCTTTCCTTCAAAGGACCTGAAAAATTTGGAAGTGCTTTGCTCTATCTTAAAGCAAATAATAACTTTTACAAGGATATTGAAATTAATTTAGACCAAATTCCTTTGGAACTTCTTAACATAGACAAAGATGAGGAAATTGATATTGAACTTGAGCTTGAAGAGAATTCTTCTGAAGATGAAACATGTATATATATATATATATATATATATATATATATATATATATATATATATATATATATATATATATATATATATATATATATATATATATATATATATATATATATATATATATATATATATATATATATATATATATATATATATATATATATATATATATATATATATATATATATATATATATATATATATATATATATATATATATATATATATATATTGCTAAATCGCCCTAATGTGGACAACTAAAGCAAAAAAAACTATCGTAAAGTGGACACGATCGTAATGTGGACATTTTTCGTGTCCACGTAACGTTTGCGCTAATTTCTAACCCTCTTTTGTTAACGCAGTCATAATGACATCTAATTGTCATTCTTAAGGGCCTAACAGAGTACTAATTAAGGTACTGTATGCATATTTTTACGCAGCGCAATTATTAAAAAATAGGCATATTGGATTTGGGGTATATATCTCTCTTTTGTAATTTTCGTACATTAGGTGGACACGATATATATCTTGCAATTCTGAAGCAGCGGGAGGCTATATCTCGGTCGTTTTGATGACGTGGTCTGTAACACAAAGGAGGCTCCTAATTATATTGTTTTTATGCAAAATTATGTCGGTATAAAAGATATATTGCAATTTTATTGGTTTGGCCTGCAAAAATACCGCGAAAATTTTCAGCACATATTCTCACCAGCCGGCATGCCGTACATCCATAATGGCACCTTTGTTTATCATGTGGATTGTCCTGTGGGAACGATAAAGTGTTAATTATTTTGTTTTTATGGAATTTCTCTGCCTTGTTTATGTGAATAAAGTAGATGAGGTAAACCCTATGTTATATTTCACCTCAATGTGCAGAAACAAGTAATATAATTTATCTGATTGCCAAGTTTCGCTCAGCTACTTTGCTAACTAGCCAGAAAAGAGTGGTTAGCTAGCTAATGTACGTTTCTATTTATGTAGTCAAACAAGTAGCCACCAATGTTAGTTATCGAAAAATCAAAAAAATATATAAGTGGCTAAGCTTTAGCTAAGTATCTGGCTACCTTTAGATGGATATATATTGCTATATTTCCTATGTTTTAGGGTTGTGTGAGCACTGAGAGTGGATTTAAGCTATCCATTTTGTTAAAAAAATGGCCAAGGTAGCTCAAGTTCAATACAATACTGTAAGTAGGAATTTAAATTTTGTTGTTGGACTATGTGTTCAGCATTTCTAATTCTTGCCACTTAGTGAAAGCTCTTTAGGAAACTGCTGTGTGTCACCTGAACATTTTAATTCTGTGATTTCATTTTTCTTGGTAACTTTCTCTTTCACCAGGCAACACAGAATAGCTATATATGACATGATATCCGGAGCTTTACATCTAGGATACAAAACTTTTTGGTGGCCACTAATCAACAGGATTGAATTTTCAGTTTTGCATGACTTAATTGAAAACATGTTAGTAGTGTTTTATTCTACGAGGGTGCCGATAAGCCGCATACGCCGTAAAAAGTGCGGGCGTTTTCCGGCTAGTTCGGCGTTTTGTAAGAAATTCGGTATTCGCCCGAAAAAACCCGCATAGGCCCGAACAATGCCCGAAAAACAAAAGGAAACAGACACTGATATGATTCATAAAAACTATAAAAATTAAAATAAACTTACTATGTGGTAGCGAAGTTCTTAAAAGAACTGTTTTTGATGGTTCTTATCGGCACCCTCTTTTTATTCTACAGACCAAGTAATTATATACCCTTCTTTGCCTCTGATTTTTTTAACATGAACTCAGGTATATATATATATATATATATACTTTAAATTTAATCAGAAATTAAATGCTTATATATTATTCATGCTTAGTAAGTGAGTGCGAGTGAGTGCAAACCATCCCGTAAGATTCACATTCAAATGAGGCTATTATATAGCTATTAGATTCAAATGTACGACTTTCTAATCTTGTGCAAAGTGATAAACATGTCACAACTATACATTCAAAACGAAAAGTAAATTTATTTTTTTCTTAATTGGGTGTAAAATTATTTCTGTTAAGTGAAATAAGTACTTTTATATGCCAGTATATTTACAAATGTACATGCTTCGAATATGAAAACTTGCTACCCATGTTGTTGTTTTCCAATTATCTCATGCTTTATGTTGAGCATTGACACCTTTGTGCTGTGGGGTGATGGTAGCAGTTTTAAAAATGGGTGGAATTTTGCTTGTTTCAAGGCACATTTTCCAGATTGTTGTGTGTGAAGTTGTAATTGTTGACTCGCATTTGGGATGAAAATTTCAACATATTAGTTTTAAGTATTTAAGGATATGTAAAGGAAATCTCTATATATGTGTCCACCTTGATTTTTAATATTTATATTTTTGATATGTCCACTTTAGGATGATATTTTCAATACATAAGTTTTAAGTATTCAAGAACATATAAACGAAATATTTATGCATATATATGTTCACTTTGAGTTTTACAATGATAATTTCGACATAACAGTTCTAAAATTTTTAGGGATATGTAAGAGAAATGTCTGCGTGTCCACTGACTCAACTTTTACAATGTGTGCACTTTATGATGTTTATCATTACTTATGTTACTTATGTTAACTTTTGAAGTTGTGGACGACGGACGTCAGTCACTTTTTTCTTTGTTGTTTTGTTTGCTCCATTCGTAGACTAAGTTTAGGTCTGCTTGCACATTTTCAATGTCACTTTCAGAGCTAACCTTCATTGTAAGTCTTGTATCATCTGCAAAGCTTGAGAGAGATGCGTCCTTTACAGAAAGATCAGGAAGATGAGCGGTCCAAGCGCACTTCCTTGTGGTACGCCAGAGATGACTTTTGTGGTGTGTGAGTGGTGACCGTTTACTGAGACGTACCCTTATTTTGACTTTCCCAAATTGAACTAGTTGAATGCTTTTATTTATGTATTTTATTGAAGACATTTTTAATAAAAAAAAGATTTATTTTGTTACTTTTAGGATAAAACTTTATTAGGATGTATATTTGACTAAAAGAAAGAAACTTGATTGTATTTTTTTGAAACTGTGGTGATTTGGTAACTGTAAGTGGTCTAAAAAATTGCATCTTGACACGTGGAGGACGGGGATTTTCTTAAAACTTTCCTAAGATTTTAAGGTTGTTGAGGCTCATTTTCTTATCAAAAAAGACATGTAATATCAAAAGAGATGCCTATGTATATGGTCATTTTAAGTTTTACGAGTTATGACTTTGACATATCTACTTTAATATATAGTTTTGGCATATAAATTTAACTTTCTTTAAGAATATCTAAAAAGAAATATGAATGTCCACTTTGAGTTTTAAAATTTATGTTTTTGATATGTCCATGTTAGGATGATAATTGGGACATATTAGTTCAAGAATATGTATAAAGGAAACGTTTATGTATATGTCCACTTTGAGTTTTAAAACTTATGTTTTTGATATGTCCACTTTAGGATGAAAATGTCGACATATTAGTTTTAACTATTTCAAATATGTAAAAAGAAAATGTATATGTCCACCTTAAGTTTTAAAATTTATGTTTTTGATATGTCCACTTTAGCATGATAATTTCGAGATAAAATTATTTTAAATATTCAAGAATATGTAAAGGAATTTCTATGTATGTGTCCACTTTAAGTTTAAAAATTTATGTATTTGGTATGTCCACTTTAGGATGATAATTTTGAGATAAAATTATTTTAAATATTCAAGAATATGTAAAGGAAATGTCTATGTATATGTCCACTTTAAGTTTTAAAATTTATTTTTTTGACATGTCCACTTTAGGATGATAATTTCGACATATTAGTTTCAACTATTCAAAAATATTTAAAAAGGAAATGTCTATGTATATGTCCACTTTGAGTTTTAAAATTTATGTTTTTGATATGTCCACTTTGGATGATAATTTCGACATATTAGTTTTAACTATTCAAAAATATGTAAAAAGGAAATGTTTATGTATATGTCCACTTTGAGTTTTAAAATTTATTTTTTTGACATGTCCACTTTAGGATGATAATTTCGACTAGTTTTAACTATTCGAAAATATTTAAAAAAGAAATGTGTATGTATATGTCCACTTTGAGTTTTAAAATTTATGTTTTCGATATGTCCACTTTAGCATGATAATTTTGAGATAAAATTATTTTAACTATTCAAAAATATGTAAAAAGGAAATGTCTATGTATATGTCCACTTTGAGTTTTAAAATTTATGTTTTTGATATGTCCACTTTAGGATGATAATTTCGACATATTAGTTTTAACTATTCAAAAATATGTAAAAAGGAAATGTTTATGTATATGTCCACTTTGAGTTTTAAAATTTATGTTTTTGATATGTCCACTTTGGATGATAATTTCGACATATTAGTTTTAACTATTCAAAAATATGTAAAAAGGAAATGTTTATGTATATGTCCACTTTGAGTTTTAAAATTTATTTTTTTGACATGTCCACTTTAGGATGATAATTTCGACTAGTTTTAACTATTCGAAAATATTTAAAAAAGAAATGTCTATGTATATGTCCACTTTGAGTTTTAAAATTTATGTTTTTGATATGTCCACTTTGGATGATAATTTCGACATATTAGTTTCAACTATTCAAAAATATGTAAAAAGGAAATGTCTATGTATATGTCCACTTTGAGTTTTAAAATTTATGTTTTTGATATGTCCACTTTAGGATGATAATTTCGACATATTAGTTTCAACTATTCAAAAATATGTAAAAAGGAAATGTCTATGTATATTTCCACTTTGAGTTTTAAAATTTATGTTTTTGACATGTCCACTTTAGGATGATAATTTCGACATATTAGTTTCAACTATTCAAAAATATGTAAAAAGGAAATGTCTATGTATATGTCCACTTTGTGTTTTAAAATTTATGTTTTTGATATGTCCACTTTAGGATGATAATTTCGACATATTAGTTTTAACTATTCAAAAATATGTAAAAAGGAAATGTTTATGTATATGTCCACTTTGAGTTTTAAAATTTATGTTTTTGATATGTCCACTTTGGATGATAATTTCGACATATTAGTTTTAACTATTCAAAAATATGTAAAAAGGAAATGTCTATGTATATGTCCACTTTGAGTTTTAAAATTTATGTTTTTGATATGTCCACTTTGGATGATAATTTCGACATATTAGTTTTAACTATTCAAAAATATGTAAAAAGGAAATGTTTATGTATATGTCCACTTTGAGTTTTAAAATTTATGTTTTTGATATGTCCACTTTAGGATGACAATTTCGACATATTAGTTTCAACTATTCAAAAATATGTAAAAAGGAAATGTTTATGTATATGTCCACTTTGAGTTTTAAAATTTATGTTTTTGATATGTCCACTTTAGGATGATAATTTCGACATATTAGTTTTAACTATTCAAAAATATGTAAAAAGGAAATGTCTATGTATATGTCCACTTTGAGTTTTAAAATTTATGTTTTCGATATGTCCACTTTAGCATGATAATTTCGAGATAAAATTATTTTAAATATTCAAGAATATGTAAAGAAAAATTTCGACTAGTTTTAACTATTCAAAAATATTTAAAAAAGAAATGTGTATGTATATTTCCACTTTGAGTTTTAAAATTTATGTTTTTGATATGTCCACTTTAGGATGATAATTTCGACATATTAGTTTTAACTATTCAAAAATATGTAAAAAGGAAATGTTTATGTATATGTCCACTTTGAGTTTTAAAATTTATGTTTTTGACATGTCCACTTTAGGATGATAATTTCGACATATTAGTTTTAACTATTTAAAATATGTAAAAAGAAAATGTATATGTCCACTTTAAGTTTTAAAATTTATGTTTTCGATATGTCCACTTTAGCATGATAATTTCGAGATAAAATTATTTTTAATATTCAAGAATATGTAAAGAAAAATTTCGACTAGTTTTAACTATTCAAAAATATTTAAAAAAGAAATGTGTATGTATATTTCCACTTTGAGTTTTAAAATTTATGTTTTTGTTATGTCCACTTTAGGATGATAATTTCGACATATTAGTTTCAACTATTCAAAAATATTTAAAAAGGAAATGTCTATGTATATGTCCACTTTGAGTTTTAAAATTTATGTTTTTGTTATGTCCACTTTAGGATGATAATTTCGACATATTAGTTTTAACTATTCAAAAATATGTAAAAAGGAAATGTTTATGTATATGTCCACTTTGAGTTTTAAAATTTATGTTTTTGATATGTCCACTGTAGGATGATAATTTTGACATATTAGTTTTAACTATTCAAAAATATGTAAAAAGGAAATGTTTATGTATATCTCCACTTTGAGTTTTAAAATTTATGTTTTTGACATGTCCACTTTAGCATGATAATTTTGAGATAAAATTATTTTAACTATTCAAAAATATTTAAAAAAGAAATGTGTATGTATATTTCCACTTTGAGTTTTAAAATTTATGTTTTTGTTATGTCCACTTTAGGATGATAATTTCGACATATTAGTTTCAACTATTCAAAAATATTTAAAAAGGAAATGTTTATGTATATGTCCACTTTGAGTTTTAAAATTTATGTTTTTGATATGTCCACTTTAGGATGACAATTTCGACATATTAGTTTCAACTATTCAAAAATATGTATAAAGGAAATATCCATGTATATGTCCACTTTAAGTTTTAAAATTTATGTTTTTGATATGTCCAATTTCAAATGATAATTTCGGCATTATTTTACTGACTCACTTGTATTACTTAATTCTCTTTAGAGAACGAAAAGAAGTAGAGCTAATGATGTTAAATCGCCAAGACAAACTGCACTATATTATTGTAAAAGGGGAACTGATCCAAAATCATTTGTAAAGAAATGGATTAATGATCACATTGGTAAATTTGTTATTTTTTTGAATAACTGTTATAACTTAACTTCTTAATGATTACAGAATAGATGTGTGGTAAACATATATTTGTAGGATATGGTGTGTTTACAACATTGCCCCTGAAACATCACCAGTTTGTCCTGCAATATCCTGGAAAAGTTCTCACAAGAAAGGAAGGAGAGAGATTAGAGCTAGAGTATCCAACTTCCTGTGGATCATTTATTTTCTTTATGGACAAAAAGTGGTATGTCGAATTGAGAATGCCTTTTGTTTTCAGTTTCATTTGGGGAGGCACTTGAAGTTGGATCACATTCACCTAATAGCTAAGGTGAAAATAGAAGGTCTTATTTAGGAATTGGAGTGTAGATGTGTTTTATGTAAGCTTGACGTACCAAAGTAGCACCAGGAAGTTAAGACTACTTAGCTTTTACATCAAATTACATATAGACATAAACAATTTCTGTTTTGGATTTTTTGCAATTTGATTTAAAACATCTTATGGTAAAGATAAAAACGAAACTACAAACAGTTCCCTTCTATAGTTCTCTATGTCTTAATATATTTTTTAAATTTTTAGTGTTGATGCTACAAATGAGACCAGGCTGGGAAAATATGTGAACCATTCAAGTCATCGGAAATATTTGAATTGTTATCCAAAATTGATCGAGGAGGGTGGAAATGCATTCATATGTTTGTTTGCTTCCTATGACATTCCTTTAGGAACTGAACTGCGATACAATTATGGAATTTCAGGGCTAGAATGGCAAAAGGTAGCACACAATTAACAAAATTTATATTTTCCTCTTTTGAGTATGCCTAAGCTTGTTGTCTGCAAGTATGTTGTATGTCAAACAGCTTTTATTTTGAACACAGCTTTCGGACATGTTTTAAAAAAAACTTCTAGGATAAAAGATATATACATATATGAAAGAACAGTCAAATAAAACTGTTTGTTTCTTGTAGGATCCAACACATAATATACCATTCAATTTAGAAGACCTAGTTTCAGATAGGCTAGTAAGTTTTTATATTACATGTAATAAATAGTAAGTGTGCATATAATAAGGTCGTCCATTAGCAATATGTTTTATCCATTTTCTAGTTTCTTGGGATCTTCCTTTTCTATGATATTTGTTGTTTCAGGTGTTGAGTAAGAACTTGACCTTGGTCCAAGGCAAGAATAACTTGACCTCTGATGTCATTGCAAAAAAGGTAAACGTGATAAAAAATAAGACACAGTTGATATAGCAAAACGAATGTTGTTTTTTGAAATGTGAACACTGATAATATCTTCTTAGAAGGAGGATAATGACGAAAATGTGGGTATCATTACAGATATTCTCAAAAAATTGCTTGATGATGTGGTGGCAACTCAGGTGATAAACTTGTTATATTTTCTAATTTTATAAAAAATTCAATGTAAATTGAAGTATGTAAAGTGGTAAAGCTACTACATTTTGCTGTTTAAGGAAAAGCATCACCTTATTATTTTTTAAAGGCCAGGTACAAAATCCCAGTTGAGCCATGGGCTGCCAAGTAAAAATGATTTTTTTTATTAGAGAATTGAATCTTTACATACCTGGTTCTTTTAAAATTGTTATTTTTGATTCAAAGCTTCTAAGACTCGTTTTCAGAGTGGCTGCTAAGAAATACAAGCTTTATGAAACATAGCACACAATCTGTTCTAGCATAGGAATAAGACAAACTTTTTTAAAAAATGTTGTAAATTGAGTGTGCCAAATCTTAAACTAGTTCTTGTTAAATTTAACATTCTTTATTTTTAAGATGGAAAATATGGTGCCAGATTTTTCAGACAGTGAAGATGAGGGACTAAAATCAAGTGGCAACATGTATAATTTTTGTTTCTTTTTTCTTAATGTCACAGTGCTGGCAATGGAGAGTCTTGGTGTTATAAAGTTTAATATTATTTAAATTCTTTACGTCTTTATTTACTAGGTTAATAAATTTACTTCCCTTTATGGTAAGCCTATTTGAGTTTGGTGCACTATTCATGGACTTTTTAGTTTTGCTTTATTATTGTTGTGGTCATATATATTTCTATGATTACATTGACGGTTTACATAACAGAAATTACGGCACTAATGTTAAATTAATTTAAATCATAATTTGTTTGTGTTAGCATAATTGCTGATAACAATAAAAATGTTTGTTCTCCTTTTAGTCCATGGTTGAAGATTCTGAAGAGGCAGAAGATATTTCAGAGTTGGATACTTTGAATCATATTTCGTCTGTAAGTAATTTATAATTTTGCGTATTCAAGAAATTAAACCTAAACCTTTGTCCATATGAGGAAATCGGACTGGTATAGGCTTTTGTAATACATACTTTGTTGAATGTCATGCTTCCTAGACATAATTGCATTTAAAATTACTATCAATTATATAAATTTAAATGCTCTTAGGTCACAGTTTCAACTCCGATACAGACTAGAAAACTATCAGTTCAGTATAAGGTATGATAGGAACTTCAAAACAACTTCCACAATTTTAATTCATTAAAATTGTGAAAATGAACGCTGTAAAATTTTCATGGTGTAACATTTTTCATTATAAATCATAACGCCATAAATAGATTGAGTGATTTGTTTATTGCCGTCAAAGATACCAAACAACTGCTATTTTATAATTCAGTGGTCAATTCTCTAAGTTTATAATCTCGCGTGTTCGTTTTTAAATTGAAAGTCTCTAGACGCTTGTTTGCCATAATCTAGGAAGTATAAAGATAGCATAAATATTAATTGTATGCCATGAAAAAATTCTGCTAACTAAATTTATTCTCTTCCCTTCTTTAATTTAATTTAACTTAAAAGTAAAAGTCACATTTGTCTTGTTCATAGGCTTCAGGTGTGCAAACAAGTATTGATAAAGGTAAAGCTGCCATCTACATTAAATTAATTTTCTATTAAGCTCCAATGTGACTGATTCTTTTTGCATTTAGTGCAATGATTTTAAGTTGTTATTCGAATTCTGGGCCTTCAAAAAATCCTTCTGAATAAAGCATGTTCTCATATGATATATAACTGGATTTCCAAAAAGGACTCTGTTGTTGTAACTTAGAACTCATAACCTGCTCGCTTTTATTCGTAAATACTAACCCGCTCACCTTTATCAAGTCCCATTTTATAAACTGTTTTTATCTGTTTTAAAAAAGCCATACTGTGTCTGTTTTAAGTATTTATTTTAATTGGTCCATTGGCTAAAAAGTGTCCTTTGTTATTTTGGTTTCAAATAGGTTTAATTTTTTTAGACAATCTTGAGGTTGATTTTACTACGGACAGTCCATCCATATGTGAGGTAACTTGATAGCAGCTTAGTGTATGATATTCCGAAATTCCATACAATACTTTGTTATGCAAACGAGGAAAGTGTAAATGGATACGTAAAAATCAAAAGGTTTTTATCTTAATTGATCATAAGTATTTAAAGAAGATTTATGGTAAATAACACGTTATGCTATAAAATTACCCTACTAAAATAAATTGTTTAATGCCGATTCTTTCAGATTTCTGTGAAAAATGATTCCGGATTAAATGTTGAAGACGATATGGAAATCATTGATACAGACGAGGAAGGAAAAGTGGAGAACAGTATTGCTATAGAGGTAATGTTCCGTGGTCCTATAAGGAGAATGTTCGGTTTGCATAACTACAATCTTTGACGTTATCATTTTTTTACGCATAGTGTCATTTCTCTTTCTTAATCCCTGACTTTTTTTACGCAATCTTTAAAATCCAAAGTTAAAGTTAGGTTCCTTCTAATTATAGGGTTTATTGGTATTTTATGTCGAAAGTATTAATCATATTTTTAAGTATGTACCTCTTTAGCCTTCTAAAATACCCGATGTTGTGTAACTATTAGTTTGTTCTAGTTATAAAAAGCGACTCTATTTTATATATTATAATAAGGCCTAGAATTTACATCAAACGAACTAAAGGCGGCGTTTCATTTGACATTGGAAGGATATGACATGCCGTAGCAATCGAATCAAATAAGAATTGAACATAATGTATGTACATAATGTTGCGATTGACATCTTTCCTATAGCCTGATTTGTATCTTTATTAGAAGAAAGAAACATCTGTAAAGAAAAGCGCCAACGAGGTAGTGTTTATTTTTTGTTTATTTTAAAAGATCTTGACAAGATAATCCATAACTTCACTGGATGCTAAAAATGTATTCTTATGTTTTGCACTTGATATATTAACTTTTATAACCTTTTGCTTTTTTTACTAGAAAGTGGGAAAATCTGAGGAAAAAGAAGCCAAACAGGTAATTTTATTTTTTGTGTGTTTCGTTGACGCCGTTAAGTCACTGCATTTAAAAGTTGAATCCAGACTCTTTGCTGAAACAAGAATAACTGATGCTCAAGAGCTTCTTTTTGTAATATTGGCTTCTTTCCTAAATTGCTTATTTGAACCCCTTTGTCTCCGACAAATCTGATAAATCTGATGCTAAACATTTTGTAAGAATAAACGGTTAAGTAGCTTAGGCGTGATGTTTATTCGTAGATAAACTCAAGACCATTGAGACCCTGTTTTGTTTGCGATAAAAAGATCAAGCATTCGAAATTAAATAGACACATCACTTTATGTCATAAGCATCATCCAGATGTAAAGGATGCTTTGAACATGCCTCGAAAAGAAAGACTGAGAGCCTTCGCTAACTTTCGAAAAATTGGCATATATAATCATAATGTTAAAGAAATTGAGGAGGGCGGTAGAAATTTGTTGCGTGAAAAGCAAAACGATTCAGATGACCCACTTGTTATGTGCACCACCTGCAAAGGATTTTATGCCAAAACCTTTAAAGCTAGGCACAAGGCAGACTGCTCAAAGAACTCCTGTCAATTTCCTGTTACAATTGCTCTGGATTGTACTAGTGATGAGTCATGGAAGCTATCGGATGATCAATTTAAGCAGAGAATTTTGAACATCATCAGAGACGATGCCGTTGGTACTCTTGCCAAATCGGATCCCGTTATTTTGATGGTTGGTCATCGCCTCTATGGCAAAATAAAAAGAAGACTAAACAAAAAGATGGAAGTTGAACGGTCTGTTCGAAGCGACATGCGTCGTCTGGCACATGTTTATTCCAGATTTAAAGATAGGGTGTTGGAAGTACCAAGAGATTGTTGTAATGACAAAAACAATGCTGGTGACATGTTTCTGAGGGAAAATTTTGAGGTGCTGAAATATTCTATTGAATCCTACACTCATTCTGATTTGGAAGTTCAAAAGTCAGGACTTAAGGCAGCCTTGTACTACGTGTTGAAAGACGCCGCCGAAAAACTAATTGGTTATTACCTTGGTAAAAATAATGATGTTGATGCAGAAAAAATTAAAAACTTTTTGGTATTGCTGAAATTACGCAAAGATGAAATATTCGCTGACGCAACGTATGATTTAAACATGAGAAGGAATGTAAAAACTAAAAAACCTGCACAACTTCCAAACGAAGGCGATGTCCAACTAATTCGAGATTATGTGATTGAAAGGATACGCCACTTATCATCAGATCCATTTATCATCATGGACAGACATACGTTTGTTGAACTACGTGATTGTGCTTGCACTCGTCTTGTGCTGTATAATGGCCGAAGAGGTGGAGAACCATCGCGTCTAACCGTTACGCAGTGGATTGAAGCTGAAAAGGATGAATGGTTAGACAAACAGCGGATACAGGATATTGCAAAAGAAACTAACTTAAGCAGTGGGACAAAGATCACATTTCAATCGGGAAAAGGAGTCAACCATTTAGTTCCTGTTTTTATTCCTAAAGATACTGTTGCTGCAATGAAGTTGTTGGCTAACGAGCAAGTAAGGAAAGATGCTGGTGTCCTTGAAGAAAACTCATACATATTTCCCAGTACCCAAGGTTCTGATAATCATTGCTCTGGATGGCATAGCTTAGATAATGTTTGTGCAAAACTTCCAATTGCCAACAGAGAAAGAATTAGTGGTACAAGTAACCGACATCGCCTTAGTACCTTAATTGCTGGTTTAGGTCTATCAGAGTCCGATATGAGTTTGGCCTATGATCATTTTGGGCACAGTGAGAGAATTAACAAAACGATATACCAAGCACCAGCTGCTCATCGACAACTATTGTCAACTGGGAAACATCTATCTGTCCTTGATAATGGTGAGCTGTTTTTCTGTAGTCTATTCTTGTGTATCAATTTTTTAAAAGTGAAACAAACGCATATCTTCTTATAGCGCAAAGTATAAAGAATGACAATAACTTCGAGAAAAAGGGTCCTAACTTAGTTGAAGAAAATGAAAAAAAATTTAGAGGTAAAACTTAGAATTATGGCTGTTCATATTGGCATACTTCTTTTCCTTGTGAGCAGTCAAACAAGAAATTTAATTTTGAAATTCTTCCAAAGTAAGTTCTTTTGACTCTTCATTCTATTCAGGTCTAACTTGTTCGTAATTACCTACATACAGGCTTGAATTACGTTGTAAATGTATTTTGTAGATGAAAATGCTGAAAAAGACACAAGTAAAGCGAACACTGTAAAATTACCGAATAAAAAGAAAATGAAGAAAAGTGTACAAGTGGGAGAAAAAAGACAAACTCATCGAAACGATACATTTAAAAAAGAGAAAACTTGCGGTTAGTTCATTGCGTAACAATAAGATTTTATTCACAAAATATTATGTATTATTGGAAACATTTTCGTTTTTGAATCATTAGAGCCTTACGTTGCAAATAAAATGTTTGTTTTCAGAACAGGGCTTCGAATAAAAGCCCCTATGTAAACAAAATTTACGTGAAAAACCAACCTATTCGACTTAGATGGTCAATAGCGAAAACACGATCTCAGATTTATAGTGACGTCATAAAACATCACACATAATATTTGTTACTAGGGAAGGACAGTATAAATAGTAAATTTTTTTAGTATTTCTGTTGTGTAAGTTAACTTTGTTACAATACCTGATTGCAAAATGACTGAAAGCCGTTTTCCTTTTAGCACCCACGAGAAAGTATGCACTTAGAAAAGAAAAGAACGTTTCTCAAAGTATGTCTTGATTTCCATGATTTTGTGTTTTCAAAATGATATCCTGTGTTGTTTGTTTTTTGTCAGCATTTAACTTCTTTATAAACAAGTTACTGGTTGTTTGCAAAGTGATGCTTTATATTCTGATTTTCCCTAATTTTTTCCTGATTTTTCAATAAAGTTACAATGTTTTTAACGGTTTAGAAACATCTGAAGAATCCAAACATTTTACAAATGTGAACGATGATGAACCTTCTGAATGGTCTGAATCAAGTGAAGATAGCGAACTCGAGAATTCTGTAAAATGCACTGGTGAGGTTTTGTTAATCAACAATACTGTATAACTCCTTACTAAGAAAAATCAAAAAGTACCATATTTTTTAATTTCTTGGTCTGTCTATATATAGTATATGAAATTGCAAAAATTAGTTGATTGTACTTACCGGTGATAAACAACAGCTAAAAAGAATAATATCTTAAAAATTGCTGCGTAATTGCCGAAAATGAAAATATTGCTAAAGTGGAATATTTTGCGTCAAATAAATGAAATTATTGTACTTGAACACGAAAGTTTATTTGATACAACTCGCAGACAGCTTAGATCCGAAATCATCGTATCCGTTTTCACAATATTTATTTCCATATTCTTGAAATTGGAGTCCGAAAATATACAGAAACTAATAAAAAGAAATAGATTATCTTAATCCCTATAATACTTAATAATTATTAATTCGCTATTCGTCGTTAGCCCGTGGAAAATCCACGGGTTCGCCCGTCCTTTTTATACCGCATTGCGTGCTTCTCGCTATTGCGCAGCTAAGCTACCATTTTGCGTGACAGACAGACAGACAGACGTAAACGGGTATTATAATATAGATAATTAACCTTTTTAAAATATGGAAAAAAATTCATTAAAGAAATACTGAAATAAAGAAATGAAAATGATAATAAAGATGGCGGAATTAATGTTTGCGAATTTGTTTTCACAAACCAAAATTCCACAAATTACCAGACAAGGGCGGACATCCGCAAAGTTGAGATTCCAACAATCTGATTAAAGATTTTCAATTGCAACTAAATGAGACTATTCGTAACTTTTTTATTTCGCATATTTCATACAATTTTTGAAAGCATCCATCCGCAAAAATTGCTTCCGCGACAATTTCTTCTCTTCTATTGGAGGACGAAATAAGAATGAAATCATTGAAATTTGTATGCCCTTTTCGTGTATAAATTAATCTTGTAATGTTTTCTTTTACAGGTCAACAAGAAAGAAAATACATTCAATGGTCGTCAGAGCAAGAGGATAAACTATACAAAAAATTTGCAAGACATATAAAAAATAAAAAAAATGGATGGCCTTGTATGTATGACATGTATGTTTTGCACTAATTATGAAAACATGTTTTTGAATATCTAATATTTGTGTATGTGTAGGCTCTGATGATCTGAAAAAATTCGCCAACGAGGAAGGAATTACTGTTGGAACTGTTCGAAATAAAATTAACAATGAAAGAGGAAAAATAGCACGACAAGCGGAAGCGAAAAAAAAGAAAATGAACATTGTTTAATTGTGATAGAGCTTTGGTTTCTTTTATTTTTATTATTTTTACGTTACCATAAAAGTACATGTTTATAATTATTTATTATGTTTACAAAAGTACATTTATAAAAACATGTACACTATACATGTTTTTATAAATAATGTGACAGCTTTTATCATCATCAAATTTTCTTGAGTATACTCTAAAAAATTCAAGTCTAAACAACACATCACTCCGTCACCCCTTAGACGGGGAGAAAGGCAAGAAAAAGTGTTAAAGTCACGAGGATAATTTCTATACAGGTTTCAATCATGTTTTAACAATCAAAATGTATGATCAACGATAATTTAATTCAACTCTCCCCCCTCTCCCATGAAAAATATTTTGAACTGTGTGGTTTTCATAACTGTATGTGATAAGAAAACTGGCTCTCATAAGTGAAGTATATCTTTTAAGGGGATTAATTTTCGCGGGTATTAAGTTTCGCGGTTTTTTCGGAGTTTTTCCAAAAACGCGAAAATACGTCGCCGCGAAAAGTTTAAATATCCCTGATCTGGGAAATTTCCAAATCGGCCTGATACAAAAGACAATGATGTATAACTTTCTCTGGGACATTTTCCTTTCTCTTCTGTATGTTGTTTCGAAATAACTCACCGGAATAGTTGTTTTTCCAAATTTGCATAATTCGCAAAAATAAGTTACCGCGAAATTTTCTTCAACACTAAATTTGTGAAAATAAATTCCCTTTTTTCCCGCCAAATTCTAGTAAAAAAAAATTCTGCGAAAATAAGTCCCCGCGAAAATTAATTCCCTGAAGGTATCTTGTTTACACAGTTATTTCTCGTTTATTCGTGATATAGTTCGTACAAGGTGATACATTTAGGAAGGTTTAAGGCGTTAAACAGATTATCATTTAGCGTACGTTTCTTGATTTCTCAGTCCTTCCTTACGCAGCCCCATTATATAACTAGTGTCAAATGAGAAAAAGGAAAAGGAAGTTAATTTCTGTGGAATTAGTAAGATATAACTGCTTGGTTATCCAGGTTCGTTTATTTAAATTCGAAGAAGCAGCAAATGATTAATCGTTTTTTGTTTTTTTGTTTGCATATAAAAATGTATGAAAATACTGAATTTTATGTGTTTACCCTTTTTTTTCATTTTTACCCTTGTTCTGTTGTTTTTAATAACGCATATTATAGATTTAGGTGTTCTTCTTTCTTTTTTGATTTTTGTTATGTTCAAAGGAGTCTATTACTACGCATGTCATGTGTTTGGAAGTTTCAGGAATACACTTTTATTTTGACACTCTTAGTTTTGTATCTTTTTAAACAAACCCAGCAGCCTTAAAAACCTCAAAATCTTAAAAAAATTTAAGGAAAATTTATAACCCGTAGTTACTACATCATAGCAAAAACAGTATAAGTTGTGTTCGTTTGCAAACTACAAAATGTCTTGAAAGGGTTTTTTTTACTGATTGTATGCTGGGAAATCATGGCCTTTCCACTCAGTGACTCAGGGCAAAGAATATAGAATTCAATGAAAAGTCAGGGAAAAATTTGGTTTAAAAGCTGTATGTGAACCCTGTAAAAAACGTATCGGATCGAATACATGCAAAAGCAACAGTTTTAATGCCCTTAATGTTGCTTAAGATCCTCTTTACAAAGCGCAATTGTTGCATTCGTTGTTTGTTGGTTTTGTACCCACATAAACCACTTCCACGCATTTTGCTGCTTCATTAAGCTAGTTCTTAAATTGTAACCAAACTTTTGGTACAAATTCACATACTCTTAAATACATGTTAAGGATGCTATAATTTGTGTTTTTTCCTTTATATTTTTTCTCCGAACTGGACAGCTGCTAACGTGTGCTTCTTTTTTGTTTTCATACAGATTATAAAAAATATCACTTACAACAATGAGACAAATGTCTTTAAAAAGACAATATTGCAGTTCAATATTAATAATTATCAGATGATCGGGTTTAACGCTCATGTATATAAAATATATATCTGTCTACATTTAGTCGATCTAATGTAAAAATTTTCTTAAAGTAGACACAAATCATATGGAATCGTTATGTAGACACAAAAATTTCAAATTTTTTTTAAGAGGCAAAAAGGCATACAGGGCGCATACGCAGACAAAAAGAATACTCCTTATACAAAAATAAAGGTTATAGGGGGTAAGGGTTTGCGAAAAAACATGGTTTTTATATGTCCACTTTTAGTTCGAATTTTCAGAGTGTCCACCTAAGGTTGATATAGCGTTATATATATATATATATATATATATATATATATATATATATATATATATATATTCTGACGAAATATATACATACATACATAAAAAAAACTCGTTTTAATTTTTTTAATATCTAGTTTAGATAAATATGGTATATATTTACAATTTTAAGTACAATGCTTTTATTCTACTTAAAATTATAGTGGCACCTTTATAGTGGCACCTCTCTACAACAGACATTATTTTTAGGGACGGATAAAATGACGGTCAAACTCTCATAACAAAACCTCTATGTAGCAGAGTCTGTAGCGTACGAATAATTTACTTTACCGCCCAAACTGACGTCTCTATAGCGAAACACAATGGGTCTCCCGGTTTATACAGTTTACAGTTTATAAAAAATTCTTGTAAGCAGTCTGTTCGTTTTTTTTACCTTAAAACATTACCTTTCAAAATATTAAATTGTCTGCGCTAAGATAAAGCAGAATCTAGAAGTTTTTGTGAAATCTAAATCTGTTTTGCTTTTGTTGAATGAAAATTCTGTCTTTAGGCATCTTCTGCTCCAAAACCTAGACTGTTGGCACAGTTTGATATCGATTTTTAAGGCCCTAACACCTCAGAGCAGGTTTTTATATTTGGGACGAACATCTCTGTAGCGAACATATTACTATAGCGGACACTTTTATCAGATCCCGACAGTGTCCCCTATAGAGATTTTTATGTGTATTCATCAGTTATTACGAGAAGACTTTAAAGCCCACAAGTGGTAATACTATTTTTGTAGTGCGTTATCCAACCAACCTTGTCCCCAGGGCATCTTGTATCTTTTCTGACCTCCGGGACGGCGATAAAGACGCAACAGGCGAGGTTGTTATCCACTAAGTATGTTTTTTACTGTATTAATTTTTTTTTAAATTTTGACCGTAAATCTTCAAAACCCTAAACCCCATTGTGAAGCTAGCGAAGTGTCGGGAGCAGAGAGGGAAAACCCTACTCTCTTCACTTGCCTTGTGTTGGGTTTTGAGTCATAGAAATTGTTACGAAGGATGTCTGTTACATGACCATTAACAATTATGCCTCAAGTGAAGATTTGTTAGCAATAATTTTTGCTGACGATAGCATAGCATCTTTGGTATAGATTTTGGCGATGTTTAAGAATGATCAAATAATGTATTATATTAATACTTCCGATGACAGTAATTAACTAGCCATAATAGATTACCTTTTTGCGATGTGTGGGCGTAAATAT
>NW_026633882.1:0-22000 GCF_029227915.1 Hydractinia symbiolongicarpus | reverse complement strand
ATAAACAACAAAGGACTAAGTACAGAACCCTGATGTACACCAACATTTACACTAAATTTATCACTAAGTGAATCGTTAATCCTGACAAGACTTCTAGCATTGCTGTACATAGACTGTACCATCGTAACTAGCCACTCATCCACACCTAATTTTCTCATAGCCCACCAAATAACTTTACGTGGCACTATATCAAAAGCTTTCTCTAAATCTACAAAGGCGAAATAGAGATTCTTTCTCTTTTCCTTTTCATACTTTTCCTGAAGCTGTCTGAGTAAAAATATTGCATCTGTAGTGCCACGCCCTGGAACAAAACCAAATTGCATCTTATATATATCAATTCTTTCTCTAAGTAACTTACCAATCACTCTTTCAATAACTTTCATTACTTGATCAACCAACTTCAAACCTCTATAGTTACCCCTTTCTAATGCATCACCCTTGCCCTTGAAACAATTCACTATTACACTCGACTGCCACTGACTCGGAATAGCACCATCCTTTATAATCTGGTTAGCAAGACTTGTAATAAGCTCAACTTCAATATATCCAGATGCTTTTACCATCTCTGCAACAATACCTGATACTCCTGCAGCCTTGCCAATCTTCAATTTCCTAATAGCCTCCACTACCCATTCTGTCTTGATCTGCATAGCTGGCCCTTCTACAACATCATCATCAGACAAATTATCCTCGTCCCAATCAAACTCAGTGTTAAGCAACCTCTGATAATGATTCTTCCTAGCTACCCTTTTCTCCTCCTCTGTGCTAGCCAAAACACCTTCATCATTACGTATACACTTCTCACCTACAACATCTTGACTAGTCTTTTTCATTTGCTTTGCTATCTTGAATACCTCATTGCGCTGGTCTTCCCTTCTTAAAACATCTGCAAATCTGTTTCTCTCTGCTTCTGATTTTGCCTTATACACTGCTGTACGAGCGCGACGCTTAGCTTCTAAGTAAATATTTTTACTACCACCTAACTTCCACTCTTTCCAAAGTTTCCTCTTTTCCTTTATACACTGGTCAACATCATTATTTCACCATCGGGTCTGTCTATGTCTAGCTGGTCCTTTCGACCACCCACAGGTATCATCAGAAGCTTCTAGAAGACAATTCTTCAAAGTAGTCCAAGTACTTTCAACATTGTCACTATCACATTGACCATTGTGGGCTAACTGCTGAACTTTTGCACTAAATTGTCCTGCTACAATCTACAGTCTGTCGTATACAATGCAAATTAATTACCTCTCACAGACAAGATTGAATATATATACTGTACACGCTGTTTTTTATAAGAAACCAGTTTTGGCTACTGAGGCTCAAGTTTTTTATTTTTTTCTGATTTTGAGGCTAAAAGTTTCTTAACAGTTCTTAATTTTGACAACATGGAAGTAGATGAGCTTACCAACGATGGAAACATTTTTGACCTATTTCATTACAGTTCAAATGATTTTGTTTGTTAAGTGATATATACTAGTGCTGTGTTAGTAGTATGAGTATTGCTTTCTGATAATTCATATCGGTTTTGGAAATGAAGGGTTGTTTCTCTCTTAATATATAGTTCTAGTTTTGTCTGCTATTTGACCAATTAAAAAAGTGCTAAGAGCTCACTGTAATATTTTCTGTAATAGTCTATGGTCTGGAGGAGTTTGAGGTACTGAGCCAAACTAAGTTTCTTAATATTTTCAAATTTTGAGCCTCTGGTTTCTTGTAAGCGTGTTTCTTACATAAAAAAGTGTGTATCACAAAAAACAGGTTCTATTTGAGCTTACATTGAAAATACTTTATTTATAGCATAACTAATAAAAAATGAGCTTTTGGTGCTTGTTATACAGAGGAAAAATTAAACAGGCTGGCAAAATTGTAGAACCCCTCCTGTTTAGTCACTGAGCAGCATGCTCAATAAATACGTATTTTATTCAAACTGGTATAGCCGAATTGTCATTTTGTACTGAGGACGCCCGAAAAAGGGATGGCAAGTCTAAAAATATCTGAGCCAACCCTTGTTTCATGGGTTGAAGGCTAGTCCAATAGAACGCCCTTTCAGACATGGTCCGCAGAAAATTTCTACAAATCCGAGCAATTTCCCAAGATCTTTTGTGCAAATCGACAGGCAAAATAAACATGCAATAATCCATAGACCAACCAGCCTATTACAAACTTTAATTTTGAGTGGAGGCATTTTTTGGTCTTGAAATTAAAATCTAGTTTTTGCATGCAGATTAATTTACAACATACATAAGTGAAAAAATGCTACTAGCCTAACAATTTTTATCATAACTTAAACAGTCTGGAAGAACTGATAATTAGCCTTTAAAGGACAGTCAGCCAATACAGGAAATTATACGATACACAGTAAAATTAGCTGCTTATGTGGCTAATTATACGGTAGAGATCTTATTTCTTCAATTTTTACACTTTTCATCGATATCGATCTTCCAATAGTCATCTACCTAGTTTCATAGCATGGTATGCTCCAATAAAAAAGAAAAGAAGAACAAGAAACGACTGCGTTTGAAAGATATATATATATATATATATATATTCATTTTCAAACTAATACCGGCTAATTAACCTTAAAAATACTGATTTTATGGAAAAACATTGAAAAGACGTAGTCAGATGTGAAAAATATGGGAAGGCATACCCTACAATATCGACATATTGAAGAAAATTGTGGAAATTTAGGCAAAAAAGATCTCCACTGTATTATAGCCTTATAAGCATCGACTATCTTGTTACAAGCTAATTATCAGTTCTCCCCGACTGTTAATTTACTTCTTCTATATAGCTAGTCTGTATTTTATTATCCCGTCAAAACGTAAACATTGAAACTCTATTGAAACTTTATACCACTGGAATAAAATATTTTATTTTGTTGCTGTGAAGCTAACACTACAAACTATGATGTATGAAAAGATACATTGTTAAGCAGAGTATTTCAGCTAAAATTTGCAGGGTATTATTACAAGATTTATAGCTGACCTGAGCTGAAGCTAGCCACAAAAACTGAAGCTAGCTACAAAAGTAAGGAGGCATTTCTTACTTTTGTGGCTAGCTTCAAGTTGGTAAAAGATAACACAAGAAGTAATAACACGATGGATAGCACAAAATGCACTTAGCTATAGCTACCAAACTAAATGAAAAACTTTGGAGAAAAGCACAAAATAGCTGGCCTGCTATATATATACGCCAGTTATAGCCAAGATAATAAAAATGATTTTACTAAGATTTACATGGATGTGATTGTATCTTTATTAGCATATAGAAGCATAGAGAACATAGACAAAAAGAGACTATTCCAGTCTTTTCCAAACATGAGCTATGCAACTTTTAAAATCGCTGATTAAACGTCAATTTTACTAACCGCGTCCGAGATACGCATATCTTCACTTAAATCACAGAAGATCAGGATTTTGTTCGAGCTTTTAGCCGAAACTATGTGTTCCACAGCTAATAAGTAAATGAAATGAAAATATCGGCTTTGTTTCCCGCGGTATACTCAAAAGGTCACGTTTTAAAGCCAGTTGTAAATAAAAAAACTCTTAGCTAGCTAGCTGGAAGAATTTTTGCTTTTGCTGTGTTTGTTTGGTACTATTTGCTAGTTTTGTCTATATTTTAAGGAAAAATAGTTGCATTATACAAATTAATGTATGTTCTTTCAGGATACATATATATGAAATGAAAACAACAGTGAGAAAAAGAAGATATAGGAAGAAAAGGAAGTCTTGTTTCCAGAATTAATAATTAAAAATGGTTGCCAAAATATAAACTTTTAGGAAGAAAACACAGACTTTATAGTCTCCTGTGTCTATTCTGGTGATGAATTTATTTCTGAGACCCCTCATGTCTACACTGCACACGAGCAGACAAGTCAGCCTGGTCCAAAAAACTTTGTAATATGAGTAAGGCAAAGATTTTATATTCAAATAAGAACATTCTCAATCTAAGTTATACTGTAACACATGCTATTGCTGTTTGTCTTAGAATAAAAAAGACAAGGCTGGGCCAATGGCACAAGAGGATACAAAATTATCGATGTTGGTGTTTTGAAACAAGGGTGCCGATAAGCCGTAAAAAGTGCGGGCGTTTTCAGGCGAGTTTGGCGTTTTGAAAAAAATTCAAGTATTCGCCCGAAAAAACCCGTTTTTGATGGTTTTTGAAAAAGCTTACTTTATAAATAACTTATATATAAACTTTATTAACTCCTTTCTCATCAAGCGCCTTCTTCCCAAGCATCGTCCGCATGGTTTGTTACAAGGAATTGCATTTCGGGAATGTTCCGGGTGAGTTTAGGAATGTTCTGGGTGAGTTCGGGAAAGTGCGGGCGGTTTCGGGGGACAACCGCCAATTTTAGTTGAAATATCGCCTGAACTCCGTTTGTGACTTATCGGCACCCTCTTGTTTTGAACAATGCAATTTTGTAATAACATTATATGTGGCGTTTGGGAAGGTGCAAAGAGCAAGTAACGTGAAAGTTCAGCACTAAAAGAAATGGTTTAGCAAGTAAATTATCCCTTAAATGAAGCAATTGTAACAAATATAGCTACACCTTTTTTTGCTAGTAAAAAGGGGCCAATCAACAAAAGTATACCAAGCGTATTAACATAAATCTGAAATCTGTATATGCCCGCCAAACATTTAGACATGCTGGACTACAACGTTTCTGTTCTAATATGGACTCATGTACTGCCTCCATTATATAATGGTCCATGTCAAACAATTTTAAAACATTTAAGCACCAAGGTAGTTGAACTTGCTGAATTTGTTTCACGATATTAACCAATTGGAAAATTGGACTCAGACATCATTCTTTTATAATTCTATCAGAAATACCTGTTTATAAAATCTATGTGATAATTATATTGACAGCACTAGGACACTCCAAGGAACTTTTGTAAGGTTTTTTAGACTTTCACTCCAGTACATCTTTATTTTTTCATAGTCAAAGTTTTTAAACACAATTTTCTCTGTTTTCCGGAATTAGGGGGTGAAAAAGTCTGCAAATGATTAAAACCAAACGGGTGGTTTATTTTTTTTTTCAATTTTGTATATTGTTTTCTGATGTTATTTGACACAAAACGACTATCTCACTTTTTTGATTTTTTCTTTTTTTGATTTTATATTTTAAAAAACAGATTTTTGGAATTTTACCCCCTGGACGGAAAAAATTCAAAAAAATAAGACAGTCATTTTGTATACTTTTTATTTTAAAGCAACTTTGCATAGTTATTTTATTTATAAAATGTTGATTTTGTTAGTAATAATCTGCAGACAATTTTAGTCATTTTAACTTTATCAGCCTAACCCCCGTCTCCAATATTACTTTTTGGATTTTTTTTTCACTTTTCCAAAAATTTGGTCAATAATTTTTAATTTTGGAAATTTCAATTATATATGTTTAAGTTATCATGTGTAATCACAGCTGATTGTATAAAAGGGATTTTTAGAAAATTTTGGTGTTTGACCACCTTAAGTCTATGGTATTCTGAATGAACGAAGTGCAGAAATACTAAACTGTGCCACCTACAATTGTCTAGGAGTAATTTTATTTCTGATACTTTGAAATAAATGTATTTAATCAAAATAAAATCTATTTGTCACCATTTAAATCTAGTTTTGAGTTTATAAGCATTATAGACATAGTTACCACATAGTTACCACAATTTTGTGTTCTTTTAATTTGCTAAACTTGAAAATGAAACTTCAAATGATTATGCACAATAGATTATACTGAATGTGATTTTGCGATAGAAAAACGAAACAAAAACAGCCTCAAAGTTGTTTTTGCTTACCTACTTTCGCATGTTGCATGTTGTTAAATTGTTGAAAATTATATTTACGATTATGTTGTTCTACTGGAATTTATGCCCCTTACAATCCAGGCTGAGTTAACACCATCTGACATCACAAACCAACAAAATATATACAAACCAAGTTGACTTTTGTTTGATAATGGTGATTAATTAAATTATGGCTTTTTGGGGGTCAAATTTGCACATAATAAAATGTAAAATGTAAATTTTTTTTATGCCATGTTTTTTTATTTCATAAGAACACAGATATTTTCATAATAGATGTTTATTCTGACATGCAGGATATTGTTCCAATGTTTTTTATTTGTTTTGATATGATATATATCTTACTTTAGAAGAAATATATGAAAATTGGAATGAGTAATTTAGCAAGAGCAGTTAGAAACTCCTATGACTCACTGACTCCTGACTTTCGTAATAAATTTGTTAAAAGGTATGAAGTTTTAATATTGTCATTTTTGTTATAAAACGGTAAAAAGCCTTCATATAAAGCCTAAGTTTGTCTTTTTTTAACGTCCCCTGTTTGTAATTTTAAAATTTGTGGAAAAGCTCCTTAGGTAGGTCAAACACACTATTTCGCTATAAAATTATCAGTATTATTAAGTTTAATAATTCTATTAGCACAACACGTTTTGTTCAATAGAATTTTAAATGTTCAAGTATTTCAGCTTCACAAATTCCACAGATTTCACAAGAGCTTGAAAAAGGACCTTGCAAAATCGCAAAAAGTGTGTGTATTAAACAATAATTTACTTGCAAGAATTATTAAATTTGTATGTAATAAACAAAAGTCACAATGAAGTTCAGTTGTTTTTTACTCTAACTCTGAAACAGTTCCCAACTTACAATCTTTAGAAAATTAAAGGGTATGCCTTAACAAAAACTTCATTGTTTCACAATTAATTTATCATTCTGTTTGTTGTAAACAATTGTGAAACAACAGAAAACAGGTACTTCTAACACTACCCAAAGCTCATTTGCAAGAATTGTACTATATATATAATTCTATAGTTATATGTCATATAGTTAAGTATAATTTGCTTATAAAATCCGTTTTTAGTTGTTCTGTCTCATCTTCAGAAAGAAATTTCTTCAGAAAAGTTCAACATGTTAAGAAGTACTAGATCAACAAGAAGGAACACGCATTCAGCCTTTGAAGATGCAACAACCTGGATACTAAACCAACAAGACAGACCAGAGTTGTTTGTGGCCTATATTAATGAATATATTGGTAAGTATAATCAAACCACCTTGACAGAATGGTCACATTCTTTCTTCATTATATGCTTGTATAATAAGGAAAGTACTTATCTTTTTGTCTTTTTTGAATTGAAACTTATGCATAAAACTTCATCAAAAAAAATGCTTTCTTTCACACACACAAAAAAATTATTTTGCATGAATAAAACTTTTTTGTTATTTTTTTTCACCTAAGACAATATAAAGTGAACAAAAATGCGTGAAAATTAAGATAATCAGTCATTTTCTTATAGTGTCACAATGAACAACAATGTAGAAACACATTCTAATATAATATAAGTGTAAGTTGTGTGTAAATTAAAAAAAAGTTATTCCAGTCCAGAGAAGTCTCTAATAAAATATGGTAATGTTAAATTTTCTTTTTGACAATGAAATAAGACAATGTTCATGCCGTAAAATTTATTTTTAATAAAACACAGCAAATGTTTAGGCTTTGTAAAATATCTGCCGACGTGACAGCAATGTTGACAGTAAGACTACTGACGTGAGTTTTTTTTAAATTTCAAAGGATCATTGGTGATTATCTGAATTTGATTTTTTTTATGACAATAAATAATTATAAAGACATTTAACATTTCCACATAGGTTTTCTACAGTGTGACCAATAACAACAACAAAATTACGATTGTTGCAGACAGTTTTGACTGTATACATGTACAAAGTCAGTGTATAGATTTGAAAACGTTAGACTAATAATATCAGTCCCAAAATACTTTTGTTATTCCCAACGTTTTCAGTATAGTTTTGCAATAACAATTCTATATACATCAAGATTTGCAATTTGGGGTACCTTGTTTTTTTGTAGATACTGATGTTTAAAATTTATAGAAATATATTTTATAATATTTAAAAAAAATAATTTATAGAAATTGTTAGGTTTTCCGTAAGATTAAAATAATTTTTTTAAGCAGTTTTAGGAAATTATAGTGAAAACTTTGTATATAAGTTATGCCAACATAAAACTTTGTGAGTAAGTTTGTTAATAATTTTAATTAAAATATGGCGAGGGCTTTGTATATATAAAATTTTCTTTATAATTTATGTTTAAGACCCTGTTGGTATTTTAAAGGTTTTATAAGAATACACAGAAATGTTTTTTGTAGCGTAGAAAAATGAATGGATGACTTATTATGACATACATAGAACTTCAATAATATGTAATAATATTCAATAACATGTGGCATATTTGTGTCATATTTTTAATGTAAATTTTAATGAGTATCCTAATTCGCAAAACATGTCACATATGTAATATATTGTTACTTAGGGAAGGGTGTTTTTACTAAAGAAAAAATTCCCAAGAATACATTTTTAGTCGAGTATGCAGGTGATTTAATAACGAAAGAAGAAGGAGAAATTAGAGAAATCAATTATGAAAAGGAGGGTTGCTTCCTGTACTTTTTTGAAGATAATTTGCAAAAATATTGGTAAGTAGGCCACATTCATATTGTATGTTTATTGTAAAGGGTGATCAAATTTAAGTCTGTGATAATTAAAATTGATGTCCATGGAAAAATTTTGAAATTAATATCAAATTGTGAATGGCAGATTTTTTTTCTCTTTGTGCAGCCACACAAACGTTTAGCAGCTCAATTCAGCTGGAAATGTTAAATACTAACTGTTTTTGTAAAATTCTTTTCTTTGGTATATATAAAAGGTGTTAAAAAGTTTTCTAACTGATTTAAATGTAAAAACTGGCGATTAACCAGTTTAAAATAATGCTATTCTGTGATTATACATTAGTATTGATGCTACATATTATCAAAACAGAATTGGCAGGTATGTTAATGACTCTCCAAAAGGAAATTGCAAGGTTAGAAAAATCCATTACAATGATCGAATACATCTTTGTTTGTATTCAACTGAAGAAATCCCCTCTGGAACTGAACTCAGATATGACTACTGTGCTCCTAACTTATGGTGGCGTCAGCAGGTACAATATTTCTTTTTTGTCAGTTTTATCAGTTTTAAACGATCTGCTAGTGCTTATATCTGCTTTGCTTCCTATTGTTGTTAGAGGAATCAATAGCATAAATGAAATAAAATTTTTTCATCGGAATATTAAAGCAAAGTCGATAATTTTACTGTTCCTTCGTAACCCTGAGTGGCTTTGAATAATACACAAATCCTTTTATTATTTATGTTTGAAAACCATGTTAAAATAAGAAGCTAAAAAAATTTTGTGTTTTCTAAGCTCAGGGACAGGTCCTTGAAAATGGTAGAGAAAACATGCACTATTAACAAAGTTTAGAATGTTGCATTTCTAGGCTTACATAAGTTACATAATATAACTCATTTTATAAAAAATTAAAAAAAATTATAGTTGTATAGTTTATTACTTATAAAACTTTATGCCATATATATAAGAAGAATATTTTTTTTCTATACAAGGTACCTTTATGTTTCTACTGAGGCTGAATATCTTTTCTAATTGAAATTTTTGTTACAATTAGACAAGTTTTAAATGTAAGTAAGAGTGTATTACCATACAATTAGAAAAATTTTGTACCTAGATGTGTTAAATTATAGTTGTTGTGATTTGCTGCTAATCAAACTTTATAGTTAACATGCAAATAAACACGTAAAATCTGGCTTGACTTTTAATCATACAATAATCCATGTATAAAGGGTTGTGTAGCAGAAGCAAAAGTGAAAAATTTTCATTATACTCCATGTCAAAATTTGTTGGAAGAACTTTATCTACTACAATAGACAGTTTTAAGAAATTTAAAGTTCCTCCAATAAAATGCAATCTCGTTCCTAGAGCTTCTTTTTTACTTTTTGATATCACTAGCCCCTTATTAGATTGCAAAAAACAGGCCCTGGGAAAAGATGTTAACAATATGCAGTTGGTTTTCAGAGCGTACAAACACAAACACATAATTCTATAATCAAAGAAGCACTTTGGTTTCGAATTTTTTCTTTTTGTTTGACAAAAAATCTTCAAAAATTGAAGTACGAGAATAAAAGAATTCTTGCTTTGTTATATTTTAGAATAAAAAGACGAAAATGCCATATACGGTTGCTGATTTAAAGGATGCAGAATTTCCTAGAGTAAGTGCTGTTGCATTTTAAAGAATTTATAGCCCTAACAGTCTGTTTTGTTATTTAAATTAGCTGAAGACATGAACATGAATTATTATTGTTAAGATTAAGATTGTTGTTTTCCTTTTCAACACAAATAAATGTTTGGCCTTACTGAAATTCATCAATATATATAAAAAAAGTTTCATTAAAAGCTCAATTTGACAACTTACTTTTAACAAACTTCTCATCATTTTCATCAAGAATATTGTGCTAATCATATTTTACTGTTTTACTAACTCAAATATATATGCTTAATTTTTGAATTCTACACTTCCTAATTTAAAGTTGTTCTCCGTAACTCAGGGATAGAAAAAGCAACAATCAAAATTGATGTTTTTCCTGTGTCCTTGTAAAGACTTGTACACTTTTGTTTAGAAGCTGCTATTTATTATTAGGATAAATGCAGTGGTATCAAAAGTTGCAATTTTCATTTCCTAAGAAATTTTTGAAAAGTTAGCTCTTAACCAATTTCATGTTACGCAAACTGAAGTAGGTGATTTCGTCCAGATTCGCTAAAAAGAGAATCAAATGTATGTTATTTGAAACTTTATCACACTCTCAACTTGCTTGCAATAGACAAACAAGTGACAGCTAACTCAAAAAGTTTTCGAAATTTCTTCTTGGGTAAACCATAAACATTAGTACTATCATATGTAAATAGTTCGTTGACACAAATGTGTTACAATGAAAGTATATATTCAAGCACAGTAGAAAGAAGCCTCTGTGCTATAAGTTATTTTGTGTGCATGAAAATTGAAGCTTTAGATACAAGCAGTTACGAGAAGGAGAAAATTAGGGTGCCTTTTTTATTCTTTTTAAACTCTCATTGGAAAAAAACATAGATGTAAATTACCTCAATACGAGTTCCTCCTGTGTCTGCACATTAAGCATTTTTATTCAGCAAATTAAAAACATTTTTAAACATTCTATTTGTATGTATAGCTGTACTATTGGAATCTGTTTTCTACAAGTAATCCTGCAATAGTGTGTGCAATATAGTGTAACAATAGAATTTACCCTTACTATTCAGTTAATCATGCAAAGAATTCTATATAATGATAACTGAATAGCTGCCACAACAATTTCTCCTTTCTGGATAAAGGGAGTAGAACATCATAATTTGTTTTCTTTCTTCAATTTAGAAGTTGACTGATATCTCTAAATATGAAGTTCTTGATTTAAATATGTCAATAAACCTGTCACACAAAATTGATGAAGGAATGTCTGCTGTTGTATATAAATTGCTACAGCCAAATAGATGTGCTGCTGTCAAGTGCTTTAAACAAAAAGTAATGAAGAAGAATTTAATCATTATAGCTGAGCAGTTGTGTAAATTGAAGCATGAGAATATTGTACAATTTCTTGGCTATAGCGTTCACCCATCTGCTTTCCTTTTTGAATTTTGTGAAGTATATCTTGAAGGTGAGAAAGTGAACAATTTGCGTCAGTTGTTATCAATACATAATAGCAATGGTAATTTTGTCTTTGATGAAAGATTAAATTACATTCAGCAAGCAACAAGGGGGTTGATTTTTTTGCATGAAAATAGCATAGTTCACCGGGATTTTAAACCTAGCAATCTACTAGTGACTAATAACAATAAACAAATTCAAATAAAAATTACAGACTTTGATGAAATGGTTATTTTGCAACAAACTATCACAAGCACTATCACTTTGAATAGTCTTAAAGGCATGACCCTTGCCTATACAGCACCTGAATTGTGTTCAAGAGCTGCAAAAAAGCCATCAAAAGCAACGGATACTTACTCCTTGGCTATTTCAAGCTATGAAATAATGTCTGATCTTAATTCTCCATGGCAAGATGTTTTACCTTTGCTAAATGATGGCTTGCTTTTACAAGCTCTAAAAGAAGATGAAAGACCAGATATTAGCCATGTGTCAAATTTGTACAATTTACCTGAGTGTGAATTAGTCATGGATCTTATATCGAAAGCTTGGAGTCCTAAATTTGAGGAAAGGCCAAGTACTGTGGAGGTAATTTAAAATTTTATCATTATTGTTTGATAAATTAAAAACTAATAATGTCTAAAATACCCAATTTCTTAGGCCACATATTTTAACCCAATCCTAGACAATTTTTTGTCACCTCCTGTCATATAACAAAAGTCAATGTAAGTAAGGTCAGCAATATTCCTTTTTTTGCAACATGCCTAACTACATAAAAGCTATGCTGTCCATCTTTTGTAATGTTTCTTTTCCAGTGTCTAAATCTCTTTACTGATGTGAGAAATTCCCTGGTAAGTAACTTTTTATTAGTAGTTAAAAGTTGACGGCAAATTGACTAATACCCTTTACAGTTTTCAGTAAGATATATGAGGCGCCTTAAATCTTAGACATTTTAAACTGCATAAATGTATAGAGGTGAATATTTATCATAGCGCATCTGTGTTATCATTCTCAACTGAGAATGTTCACCCCGATCGGACCTCCCATCATGACGGGCGAGCTCCCACTTCTAGGGACCGCAGATCGAATCCTTCTCACTGCCCGGCGGTATGATAGTGATAAACAAAATAGTTCTTCTTCAATATGCGTAAATGTATTTGTAAAAAAAGCTGTCTTAACATTTTTTTGTTTACAGAAACAGAAAACTAATTTGTGTAAGAATTATAAATGGATTAAGCATAAAAAGTTAAAGGATGGAATAATAACGTTTCTTAGAGGGTCACAAACTGTAAACTAAAATACACTTTAGAAAGCAAGTAATGTGGCAACGACTGTTCACATTAAATCTGAAGAAGGTATGTAAAAGTAATGAGATTGGTTTGTAGTAATTTAAGTGATATTTAATGTGGTTTTATCAAGCATCTTCTGCTCAAATTTATCATTTAGATAACATCGATTTTAATTGTGTTGAGAGTTTTAAAGTAGTAGGTGGAATAATGGAGATTACGCTGGAACCAGGTAAAAATACCTTGCTTAGTAATAATGTCTAGGTGACGAAAATACATTTATAGCACTATAATGGTAAAGACAAATAATCAAGTCCAAAAACACACAACAAAATTAAAAATAAAGTCACAACTTTATTTTCAATTTTTTTTGTGTTTTTAACTTGATATTTTTTCCTTATCATTGTGGAAGTTGTGTTTACATTACAATGTGCTACAAATGGTTTAGATGTTATTTTCTTTTTTTTTAATTATAGATGAAAAGACACACACAAATAAGCCTGTTGAGGTTAGTGATGTTATCCTTTCAAAGTTGTTACAACAATGCTAGGTGTAAGTTTTATCTTATTTTAATGTCCTTACTTTGTTTATTGTATAGGATTTTTTCACAGATGATTTACAATTTCTAATGGTAAGCTCAGTTATATATAATTAACAACAAATTTTATTGTTCTCGTTAAATTTGTCGTTATTTATATCTGTACAGTTTAATAATAACGAAAAGCCTTACAGCTCAAAGATTTCTGCCATAGCTATTATATGCCTTTTAATCATCCAAATTAAGATCTTCAAATCAGAATATTCATATAGAATAAAAAATTATTATGAAGAAACTAGAGCAACATTATATTCTGACTGCATTTTATTTATATTTGAAGAAAATAATTATTTTGAAAACGAACCTTTTCTTAGAAAGCTTGTCTATATTAAGGGTTTGGCTGCAATTTCAGCTTGCAATTAAGACATAGAAAGAATAGAAATATTTATAAATGTAAATTATTTTCTACTGTTTGGTAAGGAACTTAGAAATTAGAATCATTTTTAGCACCAATTTTTTTATAATTGAATTTGGAATATTTATGAAGTTCGGGAAAGTAACCTCGAAAAAAGCATCTTGTTATTTCAGCGTTGGTGCTTAGATACTTATAATGATCTGAGTTACAAGCCAATTTAACTCTCATGTAAACATCATCTAAAAAGAATATCTATATAATAATACGAAGACTGTGTCTGTGTGTCTAAGGTAATAAAGCAATTACAGTGCACTTAAAACTTTAAGGCCAAATATCTTGGAAAGAAGTGGTGACGTCAGTCATTTTTCACCGCGCAACAGTTTGTCAAAGGTTAATGATCCTATACATTTTCTTGATCAGCGTTTCGAGATCTATACGATGAATGTAACGTGTATGGAAATTTCTTAAAAAAAAATTTTTGACTTTTTTTGGGAGATGGACTTTGCTGACGTCAGCAAAATTTTAAAATCCATAGATTTCCTTAACCGTTTGTCAAGAGTTTCGAGATCTATAACATGCAAGCAGCGGGTTTGCAAATTTCTGAAGAAAAATTTTTTGTCCTTTGCAGTGGAACTTTGTTGACGTCAACAAAAGTTTTTAAACCTTTTTATCTCCTTAACCATTGTCAAAAGCGAATGATTGGATATATTTTCTTGATAGTGTTTCAAAATCTATACGATGAAGGCAACGGGTTTACAAATTTCTAATGAAATTTTTTTCTACTTTGCAGGGGTAGTTTGCTGACGTCAGCAAAATTATAAACTTCTGTATCTCCTAAACAGTTGGTCAAAAGCGCATGATTCTATTCATTTCTTCATCAGCTTTTCCACCTCTACACAATAAAATTAATGTGTAAATGAGTTTCTAATTCTTTTTTCATTTATAAACGGGTCCTGGCGGACGTTATCGAAATTCAAATGACTGTTCTTTTCCATTGCTATCCCGACTAAGTGGATTTTTCCATGGGCCTTATCGACTAATTACCTAATAATAATAAAAATAATTGCAGTAAAATTAGGTCATGTGCAAAAAGGAAAAATTCAGAAAAAAGACCCTATGAACATTGTCTGTTAAAATAAAATGAGTTAAAAAAAAACCTTCAGGAAACTATTCAGGATAATAAGATCAAGAAAATGGTTTTGCAGTCTTTTGGAATTAAAAGTAAGACAGTATTTTTGTATGCGTTTCTTTAGCTCCTGCAAAGGTGTTAAGGAATATTTTATTTACTTTCTATAGAGTGAAGACGAGGATCCTGCCCTTAGGTCCGACCTTAAGAACTGTATAGAAAGTTTTCAGGTTTGTTATGTACACAAAACGGTATGTAGTTTTTCCATGCCATAATTACACAGTTCTCCTATTTATTTTAAATTTTACTAAAAGTTTTTAACATAAAGTATAATTTGTGAGCATTTAAAACTATCGGAAAACAATCAAATAAAGCTCAAATCAAGATTTAATGCTGCTTTATATTTTTTAAGACTATCCAAACAGGATTATACAATCACATTACCTAAATACCACAGTCAGAATAATAATTAATCGCCACACATCAACAAAATTTAAGACATCAGGAATGGCAATGACTAACAATTTTATTGGGAATGTTTTGTGCATTGGTGAATTCATCTTTGTTTTGTCATTCTATTCAAATTGAAATTGTGCTTCGTTTCTTTAAGAATAAGCAAACTACCTAGTATTTACATTTACTGTGAAATGTAAATTTTTTCTAAAAAATTATGGTTTGCAGTAATTTATGTAAATGCATGCATGTAAAAATATTAAGGAATATGTGAAGTATGATTTTGTTACGTATGTGTGTATGCATGTGTTTAGAATAAAGATGAAGATCAAAACAAAGATTTTATTCTAAAAGACTGCGCACAGGTTAGATATTTACTTCATTTCATAGATAGTGTGAGTTCAACCGTACATGTATATGCTGTATGCTCACACATTAAATTGTTATTATTCTTTCAATTTAAAAATTCCCGCTTAGAAACTTTTCATGTTTTTACAATTCAGCTTCTCTTTAGGTCACTTCAACACCTGATCAGAATAAAACGGTATGTTTACCATAATGATGCAATCAGCTGTAGCATTAAATATAATGAACAAGGTGTAAGACTCTGGAATTATTTTAAATTTCACTTAAACTTCAGAAATGACAATAAGTTTATTGTAAATTGGTCATTTCATATTTGTTTTGTCATTCTCTTCAAACTGGAATTGTTGTTTTGTTTCTTTAAGAATAAGCAACCCTAAACTTGACATTTACAAAGAATTCATATCTGGTTCTAGACCTAATTGCACTGAAAAAAACAATGTTTACATTTACCGCCAAAAGTGAAGTTTTTCTAAAAAATTATGGTTTGCATTAATTTATGTAAATGCATGCATGTGAAAATATTAAGGAATATGGGAAGTATGGTTTTGTTACGTATGTGTGTATGCATGTGTTTAGAATAAAGGTGAAGACCAAAACAAAGATTTTATTCTAAAAGACTGCTTACAGGTTTGTTATGTACTTCAACCTTACATGTATATGCTGTATGCTCACACGTTACATTATTATTATTATTCTTTCAATTTACAAATTCCCGCTTATAGAACTTTTTATGTTTTTACAATTCAGCTTCTCTTTAGGTCACTTCAACACCTGATCAGAATAAAACGGTATGTTTACCATAATGATGCAATCAGCTGTAGCATTAAATATAATGAACTAGGTGTATGCCTCTGGAAGATCAACCTTTGCATAAAACGTATATATTTTCTCCCAAAACAATCAAAAAAGAAAGATGTAACGTATAAGATCTAAACACCAAATAATTATCTGCTTATGCAAGTTATCCACCGAGTGCAGTTTAAACTAGGTATCCTACTAAAGTTAGGTCATCTGTAAACCAATATTACCCCTTGTTGCATAACACTGCCACAACAAAAACACGTCAAAATCAAATTATCAGTGTTTGATATTTTCGATCTAACCAAAATGATCCTAAAAAGAGTATGAACTACTTGTGTGGACATCCTTTAAAAATTGTCCTTTCATCTATGAATATTGTATCTGATATTTTAGCTAACTCCTGTGGCCGTCTGGACTACGCCAAAAGTTTGCTTTAGTTAATTGGTTAAAAAAATTCAGTAATTAAAGACAGCTTTGATCTCGCACTTAGTATGATATTTTATTATTATCATTAAGATTGCTATGTTTTTCATTTGTAGAAATTTTGCCGAAAACGTAAAAATAAATGGCGCTTAAAAAATTTTGTTTTAAAGGTAAACATTTCTGTTTCATGTTCTTATCTTATTTGTTTGTGTTTTATCATATTTTACTTTGGTCTCGGTCAGGTTGTTTTTCCTAACGCGATCTTGTTTCAATATTTTTAGAACAGTAAGAGAAAGATTAACAATCTCAGCCAGGTAATTTACTGTAATAACAACTAAAGTTTGTATAGTATGTTGTCTATCTATGTGTGCTACTTCCAATGTGATTATTTGTTCCATAAACGGATGGCTAAAGCGTCATCCCTAAAAAAGCTGTCACTTGATGCTGGGAACGTTAAAGTGCGTGGATTTGAATCTCACTCTGTCTAAAATTTTAGTTAATATTTCGGAAGTAGCACACATCCATACTCAAATTTGGTGAACCCCTTAGCATTTCCAAATTCCAAACATTTGGATGACTAATTTATGTGCCCAACTTTATACTATATAAAAGATGGTACTACTTTTTTTGCCATCTTTAGGTGTCATTGCTAAACGATTCTGGTTTTATGATAGATACTGATGTGCATGTTGTTGATACAGACCAAAGTGCATTGGTAAAAAAAACATATTTTGAAACTTTACCAATTTAATTTTATATTCTTAGCTTTATTGTTTATTATTATAAATTTGAAACTTTTTTCTTGTTGTTTTTTTATCTTTATCTGACGAGCTAATGCTCAAAAAAAAAATCCTACAGTCCATGCTAAACTTTTTTATGGGTAGCACAAATAGACATAATCCTGCTTGTCGTTTTAACACATAGACATACATTTTACATTATTTTTCTTTAGAGCGTAAGCCGTACTTCACTTACTTCGTCAATTGAACATAAATCTGCACGGACAATAGTAAAAAAGGTTCTGCATTAATTTATCGCATTTTATTGATAATAAGTATATAATATTGTCATTTTTTCAAAGAAATGTAGACAATTTTTCAGGGTTTTGGAAGGGTTGGTCTATCAACAAAAGTTTATAAGCGTATTTTAATCAATTTTTAAATTTTTGAAAATTTCAATTTCTGTGTACCTAGCCATATTTTCCCCCAGTATAGTTTCTATTTTACTGTTAAGGGTTGAAGTCCATCGCGTCTGCTCAAAATATATCAAACTATCTAATTATTATTTTAGTGGGTTTCGTGAAATGTGTTAAAAAACCCGGGTTTTTTTCACGAAACCCTAAAATTGTAGTATTTGCAAAGTAACGCTTATGTCAAAGTATTATTAGTTACTTTTTTTTTTTTATAGCGCCGAAGAAAGAAACCGTACAGATACTGCATTTTTTGCAAAAAGAAAATGTCATATTTAAGAAGGCATATCAGATCAAAGCATAAACACCACCCTGAAGTGAAGGTTGTACTCAAACTTAAAAAAAAAGAGCAATTTGCAGCTTATGAGGACTTCAGGCGCCGAGGAATCTTTGAATATAATATGAAAGAAGCTTTAAATGAAAAACCTGAATTTGAGCGAGAGAGACGTGGAAGGGATCAAAATGATTTGGTATACTGTAATAACTGTAAGAAATTTATTTCTCGGAGATTTTGGTATCAGCATATGAAAAACTGCCAGGCTAATTCGTGTAAAAAAACTGTTCCCGTACCTATCAACTTGTTATCATTACCAGAAAACTTAAGAATAACTGATGATTTCCGTGACAATATCTTATCAAAATTCCAAAGGGATAATATTGGTGATATATGCAGGACAGATAACACCATCATTAAAGTTGGGACAGTGTTTTATCATAAAGATAAAAGAAAATGCGAGAAGTCATTTGAAGTCAGAAAGTCTGTCAGGACAGACATGCGAAGAATTGCTCACATGTACAATTTATTTCTTAAGCAAAATGACATTGAAAGGCCAAATGGAGATGCAAGTGATATGTTCAACCGTAGAAATTTTGAACATTTAAAAAATGTTATTGATGTATACACAACCAGTGAAGACAACGAACTTAAGGCTGGTTTAAAACAAAATATTTACTACTTACTAAAACGCGTTGCAAAGGTTTTGAAAGGCCATTACTTAGTTTCTAGTGACGATTCCGCTGCTGAAGAAATTGACCGATTTATTTCTGTGTTAGAAATGTATGAAGACTTTGTATTTGCAGATGCAACCTACCAACTAAACAAAAACAAGAATATAAAACTGCGAAAACCTTCCGAGCTGCCATTGGAGGAAGACATGCAACTTCTTAAGAACCATGTAATGCAAAGGATGAAAGAGCTTTTGCAAGATCCTTTCACAATATTTGATGTGTCTTCGTATGTCGAGTTGCGAGATTGTGCTTGCTGTAGATTAACTTTGCTAAATGCACGTAGAGGTAATTTATTCAGTTACGTGGCGGAACTTCTATATCTATAGTATCAGTTGTTATTTTAGTTGTAATATGCAAATGATCTATGATTAATATTTTAGGAGGAGAGCCAGCACGTATGTTGTTAGATGACTTTCAGCAGGCGATTAATGATGCTTGGATAGATAGACAACGCATTGATTACTTAGATCCTCTTGATCAATTATTAGTTGATACAATCAAGATTTCATATATGACTGGAAAAGGCAACAATCATATAGTCCCGGTTCTTATTCCACCAGATACAATAGATGCTCTAAAAAAACTGGCTGACCCAGATATAAGAAGTGACGTTGGAATTCTACCTGATAATAACTACCTTTTTGCCAGCACAAGGAAATCTGAAGGACATACGTCTGGCTGGCATGCAGTTCACAATATAATTGAAAAAATAGACCTAAAGAAGCCAGACAATATTAAAGCGACATCCAATAGGCATAGGGTCAGTACCCTTTATGCTGCACTTCACATACCAAAATCAGATCGGGATTGGTTTTACAAACACATGGGACATTCTCGTGCTATTAACGAAGGAACATATCAAGCCCCTCCTGCCCTTATGGAGATTACGAAAGTTGGAAAGCAACTCCTTCAGATAGATGCAGGTATGTTTGTCATAATTACTCTCATGCTAGTGCGACTCTTTCGTTTTGTGAACAAGTCACATTTAATCCTGTAATACGTTGAGAAATGTTCTTAAAACTGTTTGCAAATGTTTGAGCATATCGTTACGATAAAAAATATGATGCATACCTTGAGATATATAAGTAAACCTCTTTTTCAAGTTCTGATATGACATTTTAAGAACCCAAAAGGATCCTTGCCACATCAGCAAATAGAATTTAGCTAGTATTATAATTCAATCACTCGTTTTTCACATTTTTTAAGGTAACGGAGCATCACAAAGAAAATTTGAAGGACAAAGTAGAGTTAGTACAGAAACTTCATGTATGTTCCAGGATTTTCATAGTTTAGGTCAGTATACGTCACACTGCTTATCCTAATTGCATGTTTACATCGTTCTCAGGTGACGAAGCATCACAGAGATTATTCAAAGGGAACGAAAAGAAACCAAGTTCGGAAAAAACCTGTAAGTTGCATTGGATTGAATGTTTATATAGCTGGTAAGAAAAGTTAACACGTTATTTCAAATCCTTTATGAGGAAGTCACCAAAGCTAAAAATCCAGATGTATGTTAGCAGATAAGTGTGTGAAAAGACATAAAGTGAACCAAAATAAAAAAGGTTGTTTTTTTATTTATTCATTTTACGAAAATTGAGGGCTGAATTTAAACTGGATTTTATTGACTAGAATTATAACAGTTACGATAAATCCTTTCCAGTTAAGATTGATTAGAAAAATAATCATCGTCGCGTTCTGTTGGTTTAAACTTTCAAATTTGAAGTGAATTTTACATAAAATAAAAATAATCTAGACATGCATGCTCAGATATATCCGCTGTCAAACTTCTTTTACGTTAGTCGGCCGTAGTCTGTATAAAATATATGCATGTATTCATAGCTTTCCCTTTTGGTTAGGTGTAAAACAATCAGGAAAAAACGTACTATCACGAAAATCTGAGAAAAGTTACTCCATGCGCTGTAAGTTTGTATTTTTTGTCATTCGTACTAAGCAATACAATGAAAAGATTAGAAATGCTATAATGGTTATATCATTTTTCGCTTTTTTAACATATTCTCCACAAATAAGCATACGAGTTATATTTTGAATAATTCATAATTACAGCTCGGTCGAAAGTTTGTAAACGTAAACGTTATGACCACGAAGATGACGACGATTACGATGATGATGATGATGATGATTACCATCCCCAAAATAGCGTTGATTTGTCATGTGACAAAGAAAATGAATGTAAGTGGCAGTACAGAAAAATAAAATTATTTGCGGCGGTTTATATTCGCCAAGTAGTAGTTTAAAATTAAGGAGAGGTAGGCAAAGCAGTGGATGAACAGCTTCAGGACTAGCTAGCTGCAATATTACTGACAAAAAGTGACAAAAGTTTAAATTCGACTAGGCTGATTTTAAATTTTTTTCGATATTTTCTGACTAGATTTTGTAGCCATGTTTTGGCTTAGTTAAACCGGGTTTTTTGAAATACGGTTTGAAGTGTGAACTGCCTTGCGTTAGGCTTTCGACTTCAATGAAGAGACATTAGCTTGCATTTATTCAACGGAGAAATCCACGAGTCGCAATATATACAGCGTATTTCTACATCGAAATGAATTGTTTACATTGTAAATCTTTACCTTATCATTGATTTCAGACCTTTACTTTACTGAAGTCCTATGGGAAATCCAATGGTATAGCTTTTAATACGTTTTTTTATTTTATAGTATTACCGGTGAGAACCAATGCAAACATGGGTATAATATTTTTTTCAGTATATTCATATTCAGCAAAATTCCATGGATTGCTTATTATGCCTTGCATTATCCAGACATTTGTCGTCAGGAAATACATGAGTTTAGATTTTCATATATT